>NC_080390.1:46735331-47040842 GCF_028751815.1 Salvia miltiorrhiza | reverse complement strand
ATCGCTTGCTGTTCACTGTTGAGGCAGTCGTCGCT
This sequence comes from Salvia miltiorrhiza, assembly GCF_028751815.1. NCBI lineage: Eukaryota > Viridiplantae > Streptophyta > Magnoliopsida > Lamiales > Lamiaceae > Salvia > Salvia miltiorrhiza. The sequence goes on along the minus strand of NC_080390.1, from coordinate 47,040,807 downwards.
CATGAGGATATCCAGCAAGCCAATCACGGCAGCCATAGGCGTCCGAAGCTCGTGGCTGTGACAAGAAGAAAAGTTTATCAATATATGCAATGAAGAAGCAAAGTCATGCATGATCTGAGGCTGCTGACCTCATGTTTGCTAGAAATTGACTCTTGTAGTTGTTGGATGCCTCGGCCTTCCTCCTTGCATCGAGATGACTTATCAAGGCAGCGCGCAGCTTCATCTCCTTGGAGACTCCATTAGTCAAGATGAAGATGCAGAACCAGCCAACCAGTAGGATGCACACAGAAGCAGATATCAAAATCATCAAAGTCTTAAAAGCCTTGTCATCCACTTTCCCCATTATATATTGCCTGGGAATCATGATAACTCCAACCTGCAAGCAATCAGAAATGAGCAAACAGTGTGGATGAAAAGGGAAAGCAGGAGAAGAAGCAGTGCAGGAGTGACCATAGGAAGCCTCTTCAAGTTGAGGAAGAAGGAGTCAATGTAGTAAAGGCGGTTCCCAAGCCTGGCGCTCTGAATATGGACTTCTTGACTAGGAGGCAGCTTGTTCCCATAGGCTTTACTCAAATACTGGGCCCCTGACCTAATCACAGACTCCTGAGAATCGGCAGCCATCATAAGCTTAGGGCCGGACGTAGAATTCATGAGCAGAGGAGTGTTGGTGGAGGTAGCAAGCAGCCAGCCCTCCTGAGAGGTGAGATAGATGTGGCCACTGTGAAACTCAACCAGCTCCTTCATCAACTGCCCCACACTATACAGAGCAGTAGTAACGCCCACCACAGCAACTATGCTCTTGTGGGAAGGGTCCCAAACAGGCAATGCTGCAGAGAGCAAGGGCGAGTCACTGTATTTGCTCACAGCTATATGCCACGAGGCCGTGCCATCAGGGACCTGTGAAATCCCGGCGATGTTGATGAGCTCATCGGGGGGGATGGGGGCGGCCTTGGCAGTCTTCTCCCCCGTGCTGGGGTCCAGAGGCTCGCGGTACCAGATTGCAGACATGTTGTTGTGGATGGACTGGTCGTTCCAGCCTTGGTGAGAGGAGAGGAGATTAACGGAATAAGAGGTGGCTATGGAGTAGTTGGTGAGATCGGAGTAGATGTAGTATGTGTTGTTGCTCCGGTGGTTGCGGTGGAAGGCCTGCACGAAGCCGTTTCTGTAGCTGAGGGTGATGGAGTTGAGGGCCTTGCGGCTGGCGAAGAGCGCCCAGGTGAGCTCCTTCATGACTTGGTAGAGGTCGAGCTGGTCGGCTTGGGAGGCGGCGGGCTTGTTGTAGCGGCGGATGACGGAGTCGGAGAGCTTGACCTGGGCGGTGGCGACCTCGACGGTGGAGTTGAGGATGTTCCACATGCGGAGGAGGGGGCGCTGGAGGAGCTCGTGGCGGAGGCCGTATGCTAGAGTGTTGAGGGATTTGGTGGTGTAGACTCTGGTGATGTGCCATGTGAGGAGAGTGAGCAAGCCTATCAAGATTGCCAGCATGATCATGATCGCCAGCCGAACCACGAACACGCTGTAATACGACGACGAAACGCACAGGTATTGGCACTCCTCTTCTTCCACATCTCTCTGGAAGCTCTCCGAAGATGCCATCATCATATATATCGAATTACGGATCAAGATTCATTCATCAATTTGCCAGGAACACAAACATCACAATGAGAATTCAGACTAAAGTTGGAAGAGCATATTTGAAATCAAAATCAAATCACCCACTTTATTAATGCTGTCTCGTGCTGCTGTTTTTTTACTCACCTATCTCCCTCGTTTTTCACTTTTTTTTTTTTTTCACTATTATTGTTATGGCGGAATATGGTTTGCTTTGCTCAACTGTGAGAGAGAGAGAGAGAGAGGGGGAGACTTTACTGACCTCAAGGAATATATGGACATAAGTCAATATTACAAAATAGATACAAAACTAAGACTACTTACTCACATATTACAACATATTTTATTTACTGACATGTCAAAAAAATATTATTGGAAACACAAAGTTGGTTATTCACTTACTACTAATAGGATAAATATATATAGATCACAAATTCACATTTTTATTAGTACTAGCTGTGTAATTAATGTTATTTTTATTAAATAATTTATTATTTTAAAAAAATTATTAATTCATTACTTTTATTAGATGATTTATTGGATGGATATATTTATTTATAAGCCTTATCAATAGCTAGAGAAATATATCACATAGATTTAGTGTAATATCTAATAAATTAATATATATTCTTATAAATATATAATATGTAAAATAATTTTAAAATAAAATATATAATAGGGGTAAAATAGGCAATCCACAAGTTGTGTCTTAAAATGCCGTAGGCTCTTTTTCTATTAGTATATTAGTATAGATTATTAATAATTCTAATAAAACACTTACAAATATTTAGAATTATCATTTTTTTAATGAAAATTTAGAATTACCATTACTATCAGTCACATTTTAATAAAACACTTACAAGTATTTAGAATTATCATTTTTTAACGAAAATTTAAAATTATCATTTCTAATTTATTAGTGCGTGTTATATGGATTTTTAGATGGGTGCCTTTTTCCTTTCTTTCTTTTTTGCTTCTTTTGGTTTAGGTTTTTAGATGATTTAAAATACAAAGTTAGTGCGAATCAGGTTCTAGTAGTGTCCATGTCGTAGGCCTTCATTGCTAATGATTGGGTCAGAAACGAATACATGTACTTAATTTTTGGTCAAGTTTGAATTAAAATTCATACTCCCTCCGTCCCAATAATCTTGTCTCATTTCCTTTTTGGGTAAATTTTAAGGTTAATTAACTCTCACTTAAACATGATTCTAATTAAACTTACCCCTCCAAATTACATCACTCGCCTCTCTCTCTCTCTACCATCTCCTTCATTCTCCCTCGTCGCTCCACCATTTCCCCTCTGCAAATCCACCGGCGCCGCCGCTCACTTCCCCTCTGTTCCACCGGCGCCGCCTCCCTCTTCCCCCTTTGTTCCGCCGCCGCCGCCTCCGCCTCCCCCCTTCCCCCTCTGTAAATCCGTTCCCCCATGAATTAGGGCTCGCCGCCGCCGCCTTTGCCTCCCTCTCCTCCTCTGTTCCACCGCCGTCGCCGCCTCCCTCCTTCTCCCTCTGTAAATCCGTCGAGCACAGATCTACCCTAACACTCGCCTCCGCCCTCCCTCTCGCCTCTTCGCCTTCGTCCTTCCGCCTTCGCCACACAGAGGCGCCGCCCAAGCCTCCCTGTGTTTTTCTCTCCCCTCAGACGGTGGCAACTCACCACCACCGCCCTTCGCTACACAGAGCCCTTCGATTCTGGCGACGCCCACAACAGTACAACCCTTCGATTCCACACAAAGCCCTTCGATTCCGACGCCAACAACAGTGCACCCCTTCGATTCCGGCGACTGTACAGCCATAGGGCATTTTCTATTCTTGTTTAATGAAGATTTTGTTGAAATTAGGGATTTTGTTCTTCGCCGCCGCTTCTCTGCAAATCCACCAGCCCCGTCGCCGCTTCTCTGCAAATCCACCAGCGCCTCGCCTCGTCTCTTCTCTCCTCCACCATAGAAATTAGGGATTTTGTTCTTCTGTTATTGAATTTGCTGTGTTGCTTGAATTGGTTTTCTTTTTCTTGTTTATTGAATTTGCAGAGTGTTGATTAGTTCTTCTTCTTGAATTTATTTTTGTTGAATTCATGTTTCATGTTTGGGGAGAGAGTGCCGAGAGAGAGAGAGACATGTTTGGGAAGGGGTTAAGCATGTGGGACCTTCTATTTTACCACACTAATTTCACACTGCTTAATCTCCGTGCCCAAAAGAAAGGGGACAACATTATTGGGACGGAGGGAGTACTATTTTTATGGATATGGATTTTAAGAAACAAAATAATTAATAGATGTGTGTAAAATAGAAATTAGTAATTGTTATTGAATTAAGTATAGAGACATATAAAATTGAGTGATTACAGTTAAAAAGAGAAAGTAATGTCGTGTCGAGAAAAGAAAAGTAGTATACTTTTTATAGACGTCAAATCGGGTAATTGTTGTATATTCTTGGTGGATGGAGGTAGTATTATTTTCTTTAGATACAAGGTACATATTATATTATGAAATTGAATACTCTCGTCGTCCCAATTCAATAAGCCATGTTTCCTCATTTGGATGTCCCAATTCAATAAGACACTTCTCAAAATAGAAAATCATGCATAACAAATACTCCACACAACTCGTTATTTATCCTAAATACCATTTGTGGCCCACACAAAATTATCTCTTTTTTTATTTAAGAAACAATATCTTTATTTCTCTTTCATACTTTTTCGCAAATTTATCCTACAAAAAACTACTTTCTTCTCTTATTTTATTATAAACTACTCATTTCTTAAGTGTTAATAGGCAAAAATGTCATATTCCTTATGTTGTATATGAAAAATGCCCTATTTTATAAACTTAAGCATTTTATGCCCTAATTATATGAAGTACCTATTTTACCCTTTGATGTTGATGAGTTTGCTTGGTTTTTGTGAAAGTCTTACACATTTGACCGATTTGACAGCTATCAGTCATAAAAGTTAACGATTTGATAACTACTCCCTCCGTCCCAATATTAGTGGCCACTTTCTTTTCGGCACGGAGATTAAGAAATTAAGTGTTATGTTTTAATTAAGTGTGGTCCACAAAAATTAGTAAGTTAATTAATCCTTTCTCCAACCTATCTTCTTCAACCTATACTTCTCAATTTCCACAGCTCAGCCTCATTCCTTCAATTCCGGCGAGCAACAGCAGGAGCCGCCGGTCTCCCTCAATTCTCAGTCGCTGGAGAAACTAACATTTTTCTCCGGCGAACTCCAATACCAAATATCTAAATCAAAACCAAATCAATTTCTTGGAGTGGTACAATTGGCGAATTAAAATCAAACCAAAACCAAATCAAATCCCAAAATCAAAACTAAATCAATGCAAAACTAAACCAAAGCCAAAATCAAACGAACTCCAAAACCAAAGGCAGGAGGCGCTGCCGTCGAGGCGACAGCGGAAGGCAGAAGAGGGAGTGGTCGTGGGCCTCACTGATGGCACCACCGTCGGCCGTCGAGGGTGACGGCTGAACACATGAGGTGGCGGCAGACATAGATGTTGGAATTCGCATCTAAATTGTAGAGATGTTGGCTTGGATTATTGGATTTGTAATGCGAAATTCTCAAATCTCCATTGTTTGAAACACTAACCACCCAATCCAGACACCTGATCCAAACACTCAAATCTCAAATTCTCAAATCTCCATTCTTCTTTTTCGGTGCTTCTTCTTCTCACTGCATCTCAAATTCTCAAATCTCCATATTCTTCTCCAGACACCTAATCCAGAGGGGGCAAGAGGCGGCGGCGGCCATGGGGGTGGCGAGAGAGAGAGAGCAGAGACGAGGGAGAGGGAGAGGGTCGCCAACCGGAGCCCTAGCCCCCAAAATCGCGCGGTGAAGTGAAAGGGTCATCGCCGCCAGAGGTTGCAGGGGATGTCGAACCCCAAAGAATTGAGAGTTAGATATTTCCGATTGCACAGAAAAGGGGACCAAGTTGTTACCTACGGCAGTCGTGGTTAGAAGAGAGAGTGATGAGTGAGAAGACTGGAGAGAGAATGAGCGAGAGAAGTGAGAGAGAGAGAGGTGGATCAGTTAGAAGAGAGATAAATGAGGATTTAATTAGAGAGCCCTAATTTTAATTAAGTGGACTTAATATTTCTACTTTTAGAAAGTGGCCACTTTTAATGGGACAAACCAAAATAGAAAGGTGGCCACTTTTATTGGGACGGAGGGAGTATCAGTCAAGAGTAAATATGACCGGTGAGTGGCTAGATCATGTGTCCGCCCGGGCGGACACATAATTTCACCGGATGGACACATGATCTAGCACCCAAATCATGTGTCCGAGCGGACACATGATTTCATCGGGCAAACACATAATTTTATCGGCCGGATCATGTGTCCGATCGGTAAAATCATGTGTCCGCCCGGTGAAATTATGTGTCCGCCCGGACGGACACATGATCTAGCCATCCACCGGTCACATGTACTCTTGATTGATAGCTGTAAAATCATTGACTTTTATGACTGATAGCTGTCAAATCAGTCAAATGTATAAGACTATCACAAAAAACCAAGTAAATCCATCAAATCAAAGGGTATTTAAAGAATAAGACATAAAATGCTTATGTTTATAAAAGATGACATTTTTCACATATAACTTAAGGAATATGGCATTTTAAATTTTCACTCCATTTCTTAATTAATATCCGTGCCCAGGCATTATGCCCTGTTGAATTGGGACGGATGAAGTACATATTACTCCCTCCATCTCGTTAAAAGTGGTCACGTTCTTTTCGGTACGGAGATTAAGAAAATAGTTGTTATATTTTAATTAAGTGTTGTTCACCAAAATTAAAGATTTAATTAAGTCTTGTTCTCACTTCTCACTGCATTTGTTCTATTTTCTGGCCGACGCCGACGCCGACTTAGATCGCAAACCAGATCCCACAAATTCATGCGCAAATCTCAAATCGTTGGATAGATGTATACAATGAGTCATTATTGGGCGCGGCCGATGCGGCCGGGTCGCCCCGCCCCCTGACCAGCTCTCTTTTGACATGTGCCCCAAATTATTACATTTGTTTATAGTAATTGTTACTTTTAATAAGCATAAGATATACATTTGTTCGCACAAATGTATACTTATGTTAATATAAATATTTACCTTAATTCAATATAAAGCATATTATACATATCGATAATTATTTTTCCTTACGATAATAATTATTTGATCAAATAATAATGTAATTATTTATGTTTATTAAAAATATTAATTATTATAATAAAAAGGAAATAATGGATATGGAGAAAGGTAATATTTCAAAAATATTATATTTATTGTAATTATTGTTATAATAAAGAGTACTAATTATTATTATAAAGAAAGACAATATTTTTGAAATATACATTTCTTCACAATATTGATGTTACCTACTTATATTAATATAAGTATACATTTGTGCGAACAAATGTATATCGATATCGTACACTTATTAAAAGTAACAATTATTATAAACAAATGTAATAATTTAGGGCGCACGTCAAAGAGGTGCGGGTCAGGTGGCGGGTTTGGGCGCGGGGCGATCCAGCTGCATAGGCGCACCCAATAATTGACGGTATACAATATGCAAACCAGATCCCACAAATTCATGCGCAAATCCCACAAATTCAAATAGCAAATCGACTCTGATCGCAAATCTTGCAATCACAAACCACATCGCAAATAAATAATTAAAAAAATAAAAATAAAACTCACACACTGTCAATGAGACTTGAATCATTGACGTTTTGCAATAAAAGACTTGAATTGTTGACCTTTTGTTACAGAGAAACCTTGATGTCTCATCTTTATCGCTTAAGCTAGAATTCATCAACAAAATACTAATTTAATTAAGCATAGTGATTGGTGAAGTTTGAATTACAATACACCTCATTAACACTAAGCAGTGTTACATTCAATCTAAGATCAATCTTATAACCTTTCCCCACAAAAAACAATAAGGGAGGTAATTAATTGTCTCCACATATTTTTTCAACTTCTTATCTTCTTCCCATGATAATATATGTAATCATGTATAGCATCAAATTCTAAAACCGTATGTTGCACACACTGCATTAAAATTATTTATTAGTAATAATTTTAGTGACATCAAAATTATCTATACCGGTACTTACATTTACACGTCACAAACACCTTCAAATGTCACTAGTTTTATGATATATATATATATATATTTTTGTAATATATATAACAATTAACCAACTATAAAATGTCACAATTTTATTAATAATATTTATAAATTTCATAATTCTTCAAAAAAATTATCTCACTATTAAAATATTTTGTCACACGAATACGGCGTCATTAGCCAATAGGTTTGTGAGTTTGGAGCAGAAGTTCATTTTATATTTTATTTCTGAATCTAAAATAAAAAAGATATTGAAAATGAAAGGGGAAAAAAAGTGGGCTTCACTGGTACGCTAATGGAGAGAATGGACCATTAACATCCAACTCCACTAGTTTAATTAGGTGAATCCAAAGCATGAGTGGAATCCAAAGATTGAGATTCTTTAATCTACACATGTCTATCCTAAACACAAGTTAACACAAAAGAAAATCATTAATCAATGGACTGTTGAATAAACTATAGTTTTTCATATATTAAGGATTTGGTTATTTAAATAGTACAAGTACCCCATTTCAAAAAGCTTCTTTATAATGTCTTAAATCCATTGGTACATGTATCCCCCAACTTAGAAGCATACGCTTATACAAATATATGCTTCATGGCGGTATTTGTTATAGAGGTAATTGCATGGAGTACTAAATTTTTAAACAATTCTCATTTGACATATTAACTTTAAAATTTGTATTAAAATTATATAATTAAAATTTTCTCATGCTGTTATCTCGTTTATTTTCCGTCCAAACTTAATGATATGTATGGCCATCTGAAATTCTACGTGTCCATATCCACCGGCTACTAAAATAATGTCAATTTGCAAAAATATAGATGAAATAACATTATTTCAGGCATTCACGTCAGCATTAAGTTTGGCCAAAAAAGGGACGAACTAGCAAAATATAAAAAAATAGTTTAAATATATATTTTAAAATTAGTATGCAAAATAAAAATTATCTAAAAATTCAGTCATTTACATGCCGATTATATTCAAGTTAATTGAGCACCACAAATTTGTTGTATAGCACTTTATTTACATATTTTCAAGTTGTAAGATAATTCAAAGTAATAAATTAGTGGAACATCGTTTTCTTTGGTTGGTTTTCTGAATAAGACTAAACTTCATAATAGAATCTAAATCCCATTTGATGTTGGATGAATTAATATATAGTTAAGGTGTATTTATGTGAATGACTCTCATATACTTTATTCTAATTAATAAAAAATATGAATGAGTTTCGTATTTTGATCTACTAGTGGTAATATGGTTATGTCAAAAAATATTTGAACTTTCTTAGAGTATCCACAGTGCACCACTCGTGCACCGGATTGACGCGGGTTGTCCTCGCCACCCTCGCGCTGGAGACACGCCCAAGTGCGATGCCGGGTCTCTGCAAAGCAACGGATCAATGGCAAGAAATGGGGGGTTCGTGCGCTACACGCGTCGTAAATAAATAAATAAAAATAAAATAAAAAAGTTGCAGAAGGGGTGGGGGAAGAAGAGGATAAATGAGGGGAAATAGGGAGGAAAGAGAAAAAAAAAAAAAAAAAGAGGAAAAGGGAGGAAATGGTGGGACCGTGGGAAGGGAAAAAAAGAGAAATAGTGTGGGGTTGGGGGTATGGGCTTTGATTCATTTTTTTTTAATTTTAATTTTTTTTAATTCTTATAGTTTTTTTTACCTAATTTTTAATTATTGTAATATTTTTAATTTTAAAATTTATATTTTATTTTAATTATTGTAATGTTGAATTAATAATTTTAATGAAAAATTGGAATTTTAAAATAGAAGTGTAGAATTGGGGATTTTGTGAAAATGGAGATTTAAGATACAAGCTAAGACACAATGACTATGGAGGGTTGTGTCTTAGGTGGGGGACCACCATCTAAGACACAAGAGCTGTGGATGCTCTTACACATCCATAGTCCATATCATTTCATCTTATATTGATTTAGAGTTTTTGAAAAAAAAAATATTGGACCATGAAACTGAGTTAATTTAGAGTTTAGACACACTTAAAATAATACTTCATTCATTGTTTATTAAGTGTTCTATTTTAATATTTTTCGTGTTTCAGTCTCATTTCAAAATTTTAAGAGTCTAATTATAACGTTCTTTCCATTTTATCCTTATTTAATATTTTTTAGAATATGACAATGAATTGAAGATATGCATTTATCATGATAATTAATTTATAAATATAAATTTTTTATTTTATTAATGTGTGTTATTTGACGGTTAAAAACACTTAATAAACAATGAAGGGAGCTAGCGTTTCTTAGTTTTAAGAATAAAATTAAGTGCTATCAAATTAAATATAATTGGACACCACAATAAACAAAATTAAATATCATCCGTGGAACAAGTAGTGTTATAAATATTAAATGAATACAAAAGTTGCTGATCTCACAATTCTAATCTCTTCACTTAGTTTCCCACTAATTGTTAAGACGGCCATATTTAATCAAACATGTAGTATTTAAAAAAGAGTAATTAATGAAGGTGTGGTTTACTTTGTCTCGTCCTCTACAGTTACAACACAACCTTAGTGACTTTGTCTTCATACTCATTGTCATACATCACAAGTGGCCGTACAATTGTGCATGGCCTAATTAGAACCCACTCAATTTATATTAATTTATTTACGAATTCCCATATCCATATATATTTGTTGGATTAGAAAAGGAAAGCAGAAAAGGTATGAAAAAGAGAGCCGCCAGCCCTATTTCCAACGAAACTCACGAGTATTAAATAGTAGTGCTACTATATATATAAATCAATTTGGTCTAGAACGATCAAGTTATTAACTTGTATCAAATTAAATGTAGCTAACTTCTTTATTAATATGATCTCGTTAGTTATTCAAACGTAGCTTATATACATATATACACCGTTAATGTATAGTGATAAAACAACTGACTAAATGTGTAGTGATAAAAAAATGATGTACATTACGGAAACCATTCATTCATGGTTCCTAAGAAAAAAGTACCTGCATTTTCATTTTGTAGACCTACACAACACAGCTTTACACGGGATTTAATAGAGATATTTTATCAAAAAAAAAAAAAAAGGAGAGGATTTTTTCACATTAAGTTAAGACTCTCCTTTATGAGAAGTCTTGGGTTCAATCCCGTTTGACGGTGATGTTTTCCCACTTTATGTGGTGATGTATTGTTGTTATATTATATAATTTATATTGTTTGATGTTGTGGTCTCATAAGTAGGGCGTTCTCACCTGCGTGTGGTGATATTTTTCCACCGTTGAGTGGTGTTGAGGTCCCGCCTACGTGCGAGTTGCATAATTGATTGAATTCAGATATCTTTTGTAACTTCAAAAAAAAAAAAACTATATCAACATGAAGATAAAAGGGTTAATTGCTAAAAATAAGACAACGTTCACCCAAATATGCAATTCTCACATAGCATTAAAAATGTTGCATTTAAACGAAATATAATTCATTTTTCTTGCGATTAAAATACGCTTTCAATATCATTATATATATATATATATATATATATATATATATATATATATATATAGGAATGGGATCATATAGATCCCAATGCTTATAATAGATCCCTAGATCCAAATCTTGACCACACATTTATGACATGTGGCGCATCAAGATGGTGACACGTGGCAAGGATTCCAAGGCAAAATCTGGAGGGGTAAAATTGGAATGTAATTTTCGGATTTAATAATTAAAAAAATATATATTTTTTTAGATTTTCTCAAAATAGATATATTTTAGATGCATATAGTTTCACACAAAGATGCATAAAGTTTTCACATGAAATGCATAACTTTGAACAGAAAAATGCATTTAATTTTTCCAGTTTTGGTATTTTCACCACCCCACCCCATACCACCCCCCCAATCCAGCCCACACCACCCCCCAACCCTCCCCATTACCAACCCCCAAAAATAGGCATGTTTCACATGCATATAAAATCAAACAAAAATGCATAAAGTTTTCACATAAAATGCATTAAACTATACAAAAAATGCATTTCATTTTAATAAATCTGGTAGTTTCGCCACCCCACCCCTGCCCCTGCCCCCTGCCTCCCCACCCCACCCACCCCCCCCCCCCCCACCCCCCCCCCCAAAAAAATTTTTTTTTTTTTTTTCAAAAACTGATTTTCTAATTGCTGGCCCACCCCCACCCCCACCCCCCACCGACCCACCCCCCCACCCCCCACCCCCCCCCCAAAATTTTTTTTTTTTTTTTTTTCAAAAACTGATTTTCTAATTGCTGGCCCACCCCCACCCCCCACCGACCCACCCCCACCCCCACCCCCCCCACCCCCCCCCAAATTTTTTTTTTATTTTTTTATTTTTTTAAAAACTGATTTTCAAAAAAAAAAATTTTTTTTGGGGGGGTGGGGGGGTGGGTGGGTGGGGGGGTCAGTGGTCAGAAAATCAGTTTTTGAGAAAATAAAAAAATTTAAAAAAAAAAAATTTTTTTGGGGGGGGGGGTGGGGGGGTGGGTGGGTGGGGGGTGGGGGTGGGGGGTAGGGGTGGGTCAGTGGTCAGAAAATCAGTTTTTAAAAAAATAAAAAAAAAATTTTTTTTTTTTGGGGTGGGGGGGTGGGTGGGGGGGTGGGGGGGTCGGGGGTGAGTGGGGGTGGGGTTCTGGGGTGGGGTGGGGTTCTGGGGTGTGGGGGGTGGGGTTGGGGTGGGGTGAAATTTTATGCATATTTATATAAAACTTTATGCATTTTTATATGAAAGTTCATGCATTCTCGTATGAAACTTTATGCGTCTAAAATATACCTATTTTGAGAAAATATAATTTTTTTTTTTTTTTTTGAATTTCGAAAATTACATTCCAATTTTACCCCTCTCCAGATTTTGCCTTGAAATGCCTTGCCACGTGTCACCATCTTGATGCGCCACATGTCATAAATGTGTGGTCTAGATTTGGATCTACGGATCTATTATAAGCATAGGAATCCACCGGAACCCAACCCTATATATATATATATATATATATATATATATATATGGTTGAGTTCTACAAGAAAATAAGCTTATATTCCCTCCGTCCCATTATCGATGGCATGTTTTCCTTTTTGAACTGTCCCATATATAATGGTCTGTTTCCTATTTTAGAAATAATAAGGGTGTGATTAGTTACACTAATTAGTTCAGAAAATGGTCAAAATACTTAATTAGTGGAAAATGACTCCTAACCCTAAAACAAAAGAGCTTCGTCCAACACTCTTCTCTCTCTCTTATATTGTTAGGTTTTGATAATCGGAAGTAGTAAAAAAATGGCATGAAAGTCGAGGTCACGAAACTCTATATTTTTTCCTTTTTTCGACCATTTTCGGTTACCAAAATCCAACATTATAAGTATTATTAGAAAGACAACGTCAATAGCTTTCCAATTGTACCTTCAGATTGGCCATCAGAATTCAGAATATCAAGTTATTGGCCAACGAACTTTTGGGGTCATGTCAAATTCCAAAAAATTAAAAGTTTATGTATTTTTTGACAAAAAAGATAAATTTGGTTAAAAACTAAAATTTGAGTATAGTTTGTGTATTTATAGGCAATTAACCCTTCAAATTTTCATAAATTTCGAAAAATTAAAGTACAAATGTTTGCAGCATATCGCGATTGTACAACACTAGTTTTAGTAATAAAACAACATTATTTTAGGGTGCACATCAAGTAAACTTTGTTGATTTCTTATTTTTTATTTGAGGATCCTGTAATTCCAAATTAATTAAAAAATTAAAAGCCCGTGTTGTATAATTGCGTTTAAGAACTATGGAAGGACTAGGATTATAAATTTGAAAAGAAAAAACCATTGATATCTATCGTCATTAATAAAAGAAAAATGAAACTAAAAGCAAGCAATGAATGCATAATCGACCATGAATTTCTCTATGAGTGTTAATGGTCTCTTTCAATAAACGAAAAGTCAAAAGATATGTAGGCGATAAGCATTTCAAATTAAATATATAATCGAGATTAATACAAATTATTACAAAAGTATCAAGTTGGAAACAAGGAGAAAGCATTACAGCGATTATATCTTGGTGATAACCATCAATTAATAAACTAAATATATATCGCAAATTATTGTGTGCGGTCAACCGCATAGTATGCGGTTGACCCATCTATGCACGTATAAGTTTCAGTTTTTGAGAGAAAATAGAGAAAGTAATGTAGTGGTGCAGTGGTAGGCGATAGTGTCTCACCATTTTCCAATGGTCACGCGTTCGAAACTCCATACCCCCACTTTTCGAATTTTTTCCTTTTTCTTCCTTTTAAACTTTTTTTTACGTTTCTTATGCTTTTTTTTTTTTTTTTTTTTTTTTTTTCTGGTTTTGTTTACTTTTTTTATGCTTTTTTTTCCTTTTCCTGTTTTCTTTATTTTTAGGTTTATTGCAAAAAAAATTCCCTTTTATTTATTTATTTTAGGTTTTTTTCTGGTTTTTCCATTTTTTTTCCTTTTCCTGTTATGTTCATTTTTTTGCATTTTTTTTATATATTTACTTTTTTTTCTTTTTAGTATTTCCTTTTTTTTTTTTTTTACTTTTTTCTTTTGCATTTTTTTTATATTTTGGTTTTTTTATCCTTTATGGTATTTTCTTTGTTGTTTGTTTTTTATTTTGCATTATTTTATATATTTTTGTGAAAAATGTAATACTTTAAAATATTACATTCTTCATAACAATAATTACTTTTTCTGACGATAATAATTATTTGAACAAATAGCTAAAAGCATAAGTTCTTGAGTAAAAATAACAATTATCGTGAACACATGTTTCTAAATTATTACATTTGTTTATGACAATAGTTACTTTTATTTATTAGAACTTGTATTGTTAATTATTTGATTAAGTAATTATTATAGTACAAAAAAGTAATTATTGATATGAATAAAAGTAGTGCTTATTTTTACTCATTAGAACTTAGATTTTTAGTTATTTAGTCAAGTAAAAATTGTCCTAAGAAAAAGTAACCATTGACATGATAAAAGGTAATGTTTTAATAATATTTTCTTCACAATGATATTTATTTTTGTTCATAAGAACTTCTACTTTTAGTTATTGTCTCAAGTAATTATTTTTGTAAGTAAAATTAATTATTGATGTGAAGAAAATTAATGGTATTTTCACTCGCTAGAACTTTTATTCTTAGTTATTTGGTCAAGTAATTATTGTCGTAATAAAAAGTAATTTTTTTTAATCAAATAAAAAGTAATTATTGTTACAATGAAATGTAATGTTTCTAAATTATTACATTTGTTCACAATAATTGTTACTTGACCAAATTGTTAAGAATAAAAGTATTAACCCTAATTACCCTTGTTAAGAATAAAGTATTTTATCTAAATCTTCTCGACGTTGTTCAGGAGGCGATGAGAGCGTTTTTGCCCTAACCCTAATTACCCTTGTTCGCCGTCTTTTTGCGGCGCCTGTTGATGGAGTTCGGCCGGCGTGATAACGTCCAACTTCATCGGAGAGACGGGCTCAACCTTCCCCCGGTCTCGTCTAATTTTGCTTCGTACTCTAAGGCTTCTGCGACTACATCTAGTTCTACTACTTCTGCGGAGAACAATAAGATGGTTTTACATGAATCCAATCCTGAGCATGCTGGCACGATTGGAAGGAACAACTCGACGGAAGGATTAGTTGATAAAGTGGATTCGCTGAACCCTAGGAATCCGCTGCATGGCAAGGGAATCGATGTTGGAAAAGGCTCATCTTCCTATGCAGATATTACAGGTAATCGGGCTCCTCGTCGACCGGATTTGCCGGCTCATCGGTTTCATGCTTTCAAGCCTACTAAAGAAGGAGATCAATTCTCTTTTAAAATCCCTAAAGAGGAATATGCTAAGGCTATTCAGGAGTTCTCTCATGCCATCACTGGTAGATTATTGCTTAGGAAAGGAGACAAGCCGAAGCCGGCGCTTGTTGTGAAGCAAGAACTTCAGAAAATTTGGAATCTACGGGAGGATTGGCAACTTATTCCTTTGGGTAAGGGATATTACACTATGGTGTTTAAGAATGCTGAGGATAAGTCTCATGTTAAGGAAAAAGCTTTATGGGAAATATTTGGAGGGCACGTTCGTATTAGAGACTGGGTGAAAAATTTTGATCCTTTCAAAGAACACTCTTCCTTAGCCAACGTTTGGGTGAGAATTCATTACCTCCCCATTGAATACTGGAGGCCGGAGTTATTAACTGGTATTGGAAGGTTTGTTGGGCATCCCCTGAAGATTGATGGAGCTTCAGTTACGCGCGACTTCGGGCAATATGCTAGACTTTTGATCGAGATAGACATGGCTAAGATTCTTCCGCATTCTCTTCTTATTGATGGGGAGGACACCTCTTTTTATGTTGAATTTTCTTATGAGAACCTCCCGTTCTACTGCTCGAGGTACAAAGTTACGGGGCACTCATTGGATAAATGTCGTAAGAAAAAAGATAATGGAAATGGTGAAGGAAAAACTGATCCGAAATCTGATGATAAACAACCACAGATTCCTTCTGCACGTTGGCACCCTGTGCAGGATAAAATACAACATGGGGGAGATAGGGAAGTCTCGGCGGAAGTGGATGCTGATGGATTTAAACAGGTCACTCCTAGGAGTGGAAAGGAAAAAACTGTTTCACCGGCGTTGCATGATTTGAATGATAAGGCTGCGACTTTTCAAGAGGAAAGTCCTAAGACGCATGTTAGTTCTGGAAGTCGCTTTGAGAATCTGCAACAGGAGAGTGAAGTCCAGGGGGTGCGAGGTCCTGACTTGCTACAATCTATCCTTATTCCGGTGACACATTCGGTTCTTGATGAGCCTTTAGTTGCTGACAGTTCTGATGGTGATTGCATGAGTGAACAGCTGGAAGACGAGGTTGGGGTTGAACAAGAGATTATGGAGGAACAGAGGAAAGATATTGATGTCCAGCGGGACAATACCGAAAGGGTGGATTCGGACGTTCTCGCGTTGGAAAACGCGGTGAAGGCACAACGTCTGGAACAAATCTTGGCTATTGCTAAGGCTCCGATGCAAGTTCCCGCTAGTAAGCGCCGGGGGCGCCCAACTAAACAGGAACAAGCAGCCCGGGCGATCGGGAAAATTACTAAACATGCTGAGGACAGTATTAAGGCAAGGTTAAGAAACTCAGGTGAAACGGGGGTCAAATCTCGGGAGTTTATTATTGACAATAGCAATAAGGAGAGTATCCAAGCTATGGATAACGTCGCGAAGGAAAGTTGGGCTGACGAGGTGGAAAGAAGCGGAATTTTTTCCGCGAATACACAATGTTAATAATGAATATTATCGCTTGGAATGTCCGTGGTCTGACGGATGAGTCCAAAAATCTGTTAAAAGAACACTGTCGTTCTTTTTCTCCTATTTTGGTGGGTTTAATTGAGCCAAAGACGGCTTTTCATAGAATTCGTCCTGGTTTTTGGCATTCTCTGAATATGGTTCCGATTCGCTATAATAATCGTGGTGGTCGGTGTTCTAATATCTGGGTGTTGGCCAATCCCTCCTTGGATGTTACAGTTATTTTTTCTTCGGATCAAGTTGTTATTGTTGATTGTGTTTGGCAGAGCTGGGATTTCCGGATTGCTGTTGTTCATGGGGCAAACAACCATATCGATCGCAGGATTCTTTGGGGCGACCTTTCTCGGTTTGTTTCGGGCCGCACTATTTTTATTGGTGATTTTAATGCTGTCAAGGGAGCACATGAGCGTCTCAGTTTGGTTTCTCCGCATAGGGGTTCTTGTACGGAGTTTTGCACCTTTATTGACGATACACAGATGCTCGAATCCCCGACTGAGGGTTTGAGGTTCACCTGGTCGGGTAGGAGGTTTCTCCCGAGACATGTTGAATCTGTTCTGGATAGAGCTTTCTTCTCCCAAGAGTTTGCTGATATGTGGGACTCTATTGTGACTTCGGCACTCCCACGTCTCACCTCGGATCACTCTCCGTTGGTTTTACAATGTCGACAGAATGTCCCTACGGGTCGTAGTCAGTTTCGTTTTTTGAATATGTGGACTTCTCATTCCAATTTTATGGACATGGTCTTGGCTTCTTGGAATCAATCGGTTGATGCTTTGTGCCCTATTCTTCGGGTTATGCTTAAGGTTAAGAGAATGAGATTGGATCTTAGAGTGTGGAATAAGGACATCTTTGGGAATGTAGATGTTTCTATTGCGCGAGGTCAAACGGATTTGATGAATCTTCATAATAGAATTTCTGAAACGGGATATACGGAGGAGCTTTTTGATGCTGAGGTTAGTTGCCAAGCTAAGCTCAATATTGCTCTCACAAGGAAAAACAGTCTGTTGCAGCAGAAAAGTCGCGCGACCTGGTTGAAAGATGGTGATAGGAACACGGCTTTCTTTCACAGAATTGCTAAATTCAAGAAGAGGAAAACGCAGTTAACAAGATTATTCATTGATGGAGTGGATGTTTATGATCCTACGATTATTGAAAGGCATCTTATTGACCATTTTTCTTCGCTCTTCAAAGATGACGAGAGCCCACTGGAGGATCAGTTGGTAATTGATGCTTATATTGATTCTTGTATTTCGGAGGCACAAAATAACATGTTAATTCATATCCCGGACGAGAGTGAGATCGCTGCAGCTGTTTTTGGTATGGATGCTAATAGCGCTCCGGGTCCGGATGGTTTTTCGGGTATGTTTTTTCAGACGTGTTGGAGTGTTGTTAAAGATGATGTGGTTACGGCTGTGCAAACCTTTTTTCGAAGTTCCTATCTGCCGACTGGGTGTAATGCTAGTAATATGATCCTCATCCCTAAGAAAGAGACGGTGACGACTGTTGCGGATTTGAGGCCTATTGTGCTCTCCAACTTTTTCTTTAAAATTATCTCGAAGATTTTGGCGCTCCGCCTTAATGTGGTCGCTGCTACTCATGTCTCGGCTAATCAGTTTGGGTTTATCAGTGGTCGTAGCATCCATGATTGTATTATGCTCAGCTCTGAGGGTTTTAACTGTATGCAGCGTACGGAACGGGGTATGAATATGGCTTGTAAAATTGACATTCAGAAGGCGTTTGATACTATTCGTTGGGGCTTCATTATGCAGGTCCTCCGCGCTAATGGTTATCATGAGAGTTTTATACGATGGATTCAGATTATCTTTGATTCGGCAAGGCTTTCCATTATTTATAACGGCCGGCTCAGTGGTTATTTTGCGTGTACTCGAGGCGTGCGGCAAGGAGATCCGTTATCTCCTATTTTGTTCGGGATTGCTGAGGATGTGTTAAGTCGCATTTTTAGCAGTTGTGTGAGTTCTCGCCATCTGGTCCCCATGGGGTTTAGTCGTGCTTTGACTTCCCCAACTCACCTTTTCTATGCGGACGATATCATTATCTTCTGCAAAGCTACTGTTCGTAACGCCCGGAAAGTTCAGGATATTCTCAAATACTATGGATCGATCTCGGGCCAACACTGCAGTCAAGATAAGTCTAATCTTTTCTTTGCTAGGCGTGTTCCAACTGACAGAAGGAGGGCTATCCGTCGGGAACTGGGGTTCTCCATTGGCAGTTTACCGATGAACTGCTTAGGTGTTCCTATCTTTGTTGGTCGCCTAAAGGCCTCTTATTTTATGCCGATTTTTGATAAGATTGTTAATAAGTTTGCTAGATGGAAAGGGAGACAGCTTTCTATGGCGGGCAGACTTTGTCTGGTACAATCGGTGATTCAGAGTTCGATTGTCCATTCTATGATGGTGTACAAATGGCCGAAAACTCTGCTTAATTCGCTTGACAGGAAGTGCAGGAACTTTGTGTGGACAGGGAGCATTGATTTGAAACCTAACTGTTCGGTCAGCTGGGGTCGAGCGTGTTCGCCAAAGGAGGAAGGGGGTCTTGGTGTTCGTTCCTTCACTTTGATGAATCAATCTTATCTTATGAAGTTGGCTTGGCGAATGATAAAAGGGCAAGATTGGGCTCATAACATTCTTCGGTCTAGGTACCTTAATAGCTTCGGTTATGCTAAACTTTCTATTGCGAACTCTACTGTCTGGATTGGTGTAAAACAGGAAGTGAACCGACTGGTGGATGATTCTTACTCCTGTATTGATAGGGGTGAGAGCACTTACTTTTGGAAGGATGATTGGCTTGGGTATAAGCTGGTGGATAAGCTCAAGATACCGCACTACATGCATGACTTCCTTAATTTTTCGATACAAGATTACTTCTATGATGAGGTGTGGCATTTTTCTGCCTCCTTTGTCAATCGTTTCCCGGAGATTGTTGCGGATATTCTTTTACTTCCTATGACAGGGGATAAAGACCATCGATATTGGAAACATTCGGTTAAGGGGGAGGTAACGGCGGCTCTGGCCTTTTCAAGTATCTGTCATCGTTTTCCTCAGGTTTCTTGGGGAAAGTGGATTTGGGAACCGTATATTCCGGTTCGTCGCTCTATCCTGTGTTGGAGGGTCATTCATGGACGTCTTCACACTTTGGATATTTTGAGTCGTCAAGGCATGATTGTTCCAAATGGGTGCCCCATTTGTCTTATGGATGGAGAATCAATTGATCATATTATGTGGCAATGCGGGAAAGTGCGATCTATCTGGAAAGATTTTCTTTCTTGGTTCGATAAAGACTCTCTTTGGGAGTGTATGGACATCCACTCCTTTTTGGTTGCGGCTTGGAATTCTTCTTTTAGCCCGCAAATTCAAGCCTTATGGAAGGCTGGTATCCTCACGATTATGTGGAGAATTTGGGACTATCGTAATTCGGCGGTGTTTGACAGTGCTCGGTTTGACCCCCGTGCGGTTCTTGTTTTTGTGAAGTCTTTTTTTAAAGAGATGGATGGTAATTTCGGTGCTTTGGGGAATAGCAATAATACTTGGTCTGACTATTTGATAACTAGGAGTATTGGAGTTTCTACGCGCCTGGCTGCTCCCCCTCGCATGGTTGAAGTTCACTGGTGGCCTCCTGTAAATCATTGGATTAAAGTAAACACGGACGGTTCGGCACTGGGCGCCCCGGGTGCCATTGCAGCAGGTGGTGTTTTCAGGGACAAGTGGTCGGTTGTGCGCGGTTGCTTCCACATTAAAGGAGGCGTTGGATATGCTTTTGAAGCGGAGCTTTTGGCAGTTATCACTGCTATTAATATTGCGCATGATCGAAATTGGTTGCATTTGTGGATTGAGGCTGATTCCATGTATGTGGTGCATCTTTTGCAGTCGAAGTCTCTTGATGTCCCGTGGCGTTTTATGGCGTCGTGGAAAAGTGTTATTGATCGTCTGCAAAATTTCAATTTATTGGCCAGTCACATTTATAGGGAGGGAAATAGGCCGGCGGATATTATGGCCAATGGTGATCGGAATGAGGGTTGGTGGCCCTTTGCCATTAATGAGATCAAGCATGCTGTAGCTACTGACATGTCCACGCATAGTCACGTTAGAGAGGTCCGCAGGTGACTGGCGGATTGCTTCGTCTTGGGAGGCTCGGAATTTAGGTGTGTGGGTTGTTTGCTGCCGTGCATGGGTTGCTGTGGGTGCTGGTCAGCTGCTGTTTGTGCGTGGGTGGTTGTTTGGAGTTCGAGGTTTGGTGTTTGGGCTGGGAAGAGCGCTGCTTTCGACTGCACCAGTACCAGCAGGGGAGTCCTCGGCGACGGCGTCTCTCCGGCCGTTGGATTCCTCCCGCTGCGTTTCCTTGGTGGGTGGTGTTCTTTGGTTAGTTTGCTGCTTGGGGACCTCCGGCGAAGCTCTTTCTTCGGCCATCTCGTTGATCCGTTGCTTTCCTTTATGTTTCTCATTGTTAGGGTCTTTTTGTTGTTTTTTAGGTTGCATGTCTTTCGCTTGTTTGTTTTTTGGTTCCGTTTTCCTAGTGCATCGAAGCCGAGCAACTTAAGGGTGATGGTTCGGCCGGAATCTTTGAAGTTGCTTCACTTCCGCTTCGATGACGGGGTTTGTTTTCCTTATAGGCGAGTGCTCTTTTTCCTTTTAAGGTTTCTCCCTCACGGGTTTACTTAAAAGGTTTTAATGAGGCTCGGCCCATAGTTTGCTCCCTTGTGCTCTCACGGGTTTCGTTGGTCCTTTTTTTTCTTTCTTTTAATAAAGCTCTATTTAACATTTATCTAAAAAAAAAAGAATAAAAGTATTAACGAGTGAAAATAACATTACTTTTCTTCACATCAATAACTACTTTTACTTACAAAAATATTTATTTGAGCAAATAAATAAAAGTACAAATTCTCATAAATAAAAGTAACAATTATCGTGAACAAATGTAATAATTTGGAAACATTACATTAAATCATATCAATATTTACTTTTCATTAGGACAATGATTACTTGAATAAAAGTGACAATTATTATAAACAAATGTACACAATTGTGGGAACAAATGTATATCTTATACTAATTAAAAGTAAATATTCCTATTAGAATTCATGATTTAGTGTTCAAGGTATAATGTTCAAGTTTTAGGGTTTAGTTTTCAGGGTTTAGAGTTTAGAAAATATAACACTTTATATTGAATGAAAGGTAAATATTATAATAACATAAGTATATATTTGTGCAAACAAATGTATATTTTATACTTATTAAAAGTAAATATTTATATTAGAGTTTAAGATTTAGTGTTTAGGGTTTAGTGTTCAGGGTTTAGGGTTTAGAAAATATAATATTTTATATTGAATGAAAGAAAATACTTATATTAACATAAGTTTACATTTGTGCTAACAAATGTATATTTAATACTTATTAAATAACGTAGAAATAAATAAAATACGGAAAAAATAATCAAATAATTATTCTTGCAATCATTATTGTAAGAAAAAGTAATTATTGAAATAATGAAAAATAATGCTTCAAAAAAATTACTTTTCTTTTTTGTAAATAATTATTTTTTGTCATAATAATAATTACTTTGGAATAATGTAAAAATAAAAAAATACAAACAAAACAAAATAAAAAATCAGAAAAAAAGTACTTATTAGAGCAAATATATAAAACTGGCCACTTTCATATTATAAAGATAAAAAATGTCCACTAAGATAAAAATGATAAAAACTATCCACTTTGTAGTTGAAAAGACATAAATACCCTATCTTAAATACATGTACTCTCTCTTTCTCTCTCTCATTCTCTTCTCTCTCCCTCCACGCATCTTTCTCCTCTCTCATTCTCTTATCTCTCTTTCTCCATGCATCACCGTCGCCGACCTCCGCCGCATCTTCCCCATGTGCCCGGAGCTCCTCACCTCCTCCTCCACCGCCGTCCGTGCCACCACCTTCCTCCTCTGTGAGGCCCGCACGCCGCCGACCTCCTCTACGTCGTCCACCGCCGCCCCTGCCTCATCGCCTGCGGCGTGGAGTGGTAGATCTAGGGTTCCAGACTATCTTCATCTCCATCGCCGCCGCCGTCTATCTCCACCGCCTTCATCTCCGCCGCTGCCTTAATCCTTAGGTTGCTGGTTCAAATCCGGCAGTGGTTGTGGGGGGATGTTGCAGATCTAGGGTTCTAGACTTCCAGGCGTGGTAGATCTAGGGTTCCAGGCGGCTTGGGGCTTGAAATCTGAAGCGTCGCCGCCTCGGCCTCGTCGCCTCCACCATCTCCTGCTTCGCCCCCTGCCGCGAAGCGCCGCCGCCCCCGACCTTGTCGCCTCTGCCATCTTCTGCTTCACCCCCCGCCGCGAAGCGCCGCCGCCTAGGCCTCGTCGTCTCTGCCCCGGTCTCGTCGCCTCCGCCATCTCCGACGTCAGGTAGGGGCGGCGCTCCTTCGGCTTCTTCTTCTCCTCCTCCTCTTTCACGGTACAGAACGGAGGCGGTGTTGCTGAGGACAGTGTTTGGCGTCTGGCAGAGGCCGCCGGGAAGTGGTCTCGGCGGTGAGAGGAAAGGCGCAGTGCAGCGCGCTCAGAGGCGGCGCGTTTTCCCAGTAAAAAAAAACCCTAATTCCATATTTGAGTAATTTTGGGGATTTTTGTTTTACTTCCTTGAAAAAAAGTTTAGATCTGATACGTCTGTGAATGATTTTCGTTCTAAGATCTGTTGAGATTGTTGATTCCGAGATTGAATGTTGAGATTGTTGATTCAAAGGAATTGTTGTACTTTAATTGTAGATTGAATTGATTCGAATAATATTTTGTTGTATTTTGATTGTTGATTGAGCTGTATAATTTTTTTTTTAATGTTCTTAAATTCACAACCAAATTTATGAATTCACAGAAGCTTAATGTTTTTGAATTCACGACCACATCTATGAATTCACAACTTAATATTCTTGAATTCACAACCAGATCTATTAATTCACAACTAAAACTCGAATTCACAATCAAAATAAATTACAGTTTTAATTGTGAATTCAAACTTTAAAAACTCAAATTCACAACCAAAATAAATTCTAGTTGTGAATTAAATTCAGGTTGTGAATTCGACTGATTGTGAATTCACAACCAACATAAATATGGTTGTGAATTAAATTTTGGTTTTGAATTCGTTTGGTGTGAATTCACAACCAAAAAATTCTAGTTGTGAATTAAATTTTGGTTGTAAATTCGACTGATTGTGAATTAAATTTTGGCTGTGAATTCGACTAGTTGTGAATTCACAAACAAAAAATTCTGGTTGTGAATTCTCAATTCACAACTAGTGTAAATTCACAACCAAAAAATTTTGGTTGTGAATTCACACGGGTTGTGAATTGCGGGATTTTTTAAGGGGGTGATGTAAAGTGAACATTTTTTTAATTTTTAATGTGAAGGGTATTTTGGTAACAGTGGACATTATTTAAGTTTTTTATCTTAGTGGACATTTTTTATCTTTACAATATGAAAGTGGCCATTTTAAAAATCCACTCTTATTATTATGCAAAAAATTTAAAACTGAAAAATAGCAAAAATGAGAAAGATAAAAAGCTGGAAAAAAAAGAACAAAAACAAAAACAGGGGCAAAGGGGATTTGAACCCCACCCTGTAGGTGAAAAAGGGACGCATTTATCCACTGGACTACATCAAAGCTTTGTTTTTGAATACAAAATTCTAAACTATATTGTGTAAATGCGTATCAGGCCAGAGACTAACTCAATATATATATGGGGGCGCGTTCCAATGAAATCCCTTATATGTGGTGAGATCTTATATTGATTTATGGATGTTAATTTCATGTATCCTATATATGCCTGATATTTACATAGAGGGCGAAATTTTTTACCAGGGTTCGAATCCTATAGGGAACAAAATTTTTACCAATTTTTTAATATCGTTATACATCAGTATATACTGCCTTATTCATTGTACTCATTATCTCACGAAAAATAGCAATCTCACTGGAGTGTACCCATATATATATATATATATATATATATATAGGGAGTTATACCGAGAATGGTATCTTTCGTGAAAAATGAGAATGATTGCATAAGTCAGTATGTAGTGTTGCATAAACTGCAGATAATACTGTATGAAATTTTTACTTGGGTTCGAATCCTAAAATGAGTGAAAATTTTATCTAATTAATTGAATTTTGTTATGCAGTCATTACAAGCATTTTATGCAACATATATACTGACTTATGCAATCATTCTCCATTCTCACCACATTTGTTTATTCTCATTTGATCTTCTATATATATATATATATATATATATATATATATATATGGGAGGGCTAAAATAAGTACCACTTCTTAAGATATAAAATAAGAATCATTTTTCCTTCAAAAAAATAAGAATCATTTTCAGTGCGTAAAATGAATTTTTAATTTTTTTCACAATTAATATTTTTAATTTGTGATTTTAATGTATTGTTTAATAATTAAAAAAAAATCAAATGTTTTAAATGATTGACTGACAATAACTGCATAATTTTTTTATACAATTGTACTTGTATGGAAAAAAATGTAAAACTTTTCTCAAAAAATAATGTAAAATCATCGATATTCAATAATAATTCAGACCCTTCACTTCAATTTGGGCATGAGATCGAGATTTTTATAAAGATAAGCATTTTTAGTTACTACAACTTTATTATGAATGTGAACAAATTATTAACACTTAACGATTTTAGCTATGAATCTGTGGCCGACATTAGTGTTGTCGTTTATGAAGTCTTTTCCGAGAGTAATTAAACTACAACGAATCATTAAGCTTCCAAATTCATAAAAGCTTCTGCAAAGCATATAGTATGTACATGGAATCTATTTCGAATTTTGATGTAGCCAATATTTGGTGGACAAGCGCATTTACATCCATGACAAAAATTCCCTATCCCATGCTTTTGAGATTTGAGGAAGTCAACATTGTCTGGACTCAAGTTCAAAACAAACAATATCTTGATAGTGTGAAGATTTTGGAGATAAACCATGAGCTCGAATATTTAATTTCTAGATATAGATAACCAATATTATCTCAATATGACCACAGAATTGATGCTTCAAATATAGTTGCACACTCTGGCATATTGTCTAGCTCCAAATGGCTGTTGCCAATTTTGGATATATAGCTGCAAAAGTTAAGGGTTTCTTTTGAATTTGTTAAGTTACGTAGTGCTTTCAAATGAGTTGAATCGAGCCGAAAAAGTTTAAGCCACATTTTTTCTATTTTGGTCTAGTTTGAAAATTAAGTTTTATGTATGACAAATTTGGATTGAGTCAGGCTAGTTCGATTTTTTTCTTTTCTTTTTCTTTTTGTACGTGCAAATCAAAATTAGAATAATATCGGATCAGACCATTTTTGATAGCTCTAGAATTTTAACTTTGAGCCGATATTGGATAAGGTTCCTCACACTTAGCTCATTCTTATTTTGTTGGATTGCATTAAACGTTCTCAAAAGCCCATATCCCCTCATAGTGCATCTCCCATTTGGATTCATCAAAAACTTGAGTGGAACAAATATTTTTCCACAAAATTGGAAGAATGGTCGATGTCAAAGTATATGTAAATTTGAAGATAAAGCATTAACCTTTCACCGATTTAAACCAAATTATTTGATCTACGAATTTCTAAGCATGATAAATGAAATTGGTCGATCGATCAATAAAGCAACAATAGTGAACATCACATGAGCCGAAACTAGCATGAAGTCAATTTTATGGATCAAACAGAACAAAAGTAATATTTTAACTTTTTGTCCCAAAGGTATAACTTTCATAATTTTAGATAGGGATGTCAATCGGGTAAATTCATCGGGTTTTGGGCTACTTCTATTGAGTTACGGGTTATTCGGGTTGAAAAAAAATTTGGATTAGAAACTTTCAATCCTAACCCTAAATATTCGGGTTTCGGGCTAACCCATCAGGTTAATTCGAGCTTAAAATTTATTTTTTAAAAAATTAATTAATATATGTCACTTGACAATATTATATTTGTAATAAATAAATACACGCATAAATAAGTAAAATTTCAACATCGACTTACATAATAAAGATATAAAGATGCAATATTTTGGGCAGCGTCATGTATGAGATGCTAGTTGAATTGATTTATTTACTGGTTGGGAGTCTACCTAACCCTTCATCCTTGGGTGTTTTGTTTTTAATATATATATATATATATATATATATATATATATATATATATACATAGGGGAGGGCTAGAATAAAAACACTCTTAAGTGTATAAAATATAAATGATTTTCAGCCCTTAGATCATCAAGATCTACGGTTGATTCGTAACCCTTTTGGATGAATTCGTGGTCTTGGGTTCGAATCCCAAAGGTAGCAAAAATTTATTTTTCACAATTCGTAACCATGTTGGATGAATTCGTAACCCTGTTGGATAAAATTCGTACATTAAAAAATGTTTATATTTATATTTTAAGAAGTGTTTTTACTGTAGCCCTCCCCTATATATATATATATATATATATATATATATATATATATATATATATATAATTTTTATATCTAAATATTTTATGTTAAGTATTGTATTAAAAATACAGAGAAGTGAAATGATAAGACTTTATAATATTTTTTTATTTTTATATATATATATATTTTATGTTAAGTATTCGGGTTTCGGGCTAGTCAATTGGGTTAGTCTGGCCGACCCTATCGGGTGTCGGACTATTCGGTTATGAGCTAATCGGGTTATAACTTTTATCGGATTGAAAATTTTCAATCATAACCCTCTCGAATTGACGGGTTAATCGGGTCACTCCACGAATTTCGAGCTGGATTGACATCCCCGCTTCTAGATATGTGTTACTTATATAACTTATATTCGTTCTATTGAATTAAGCCGGTTAGATGCAAAAATATCATTTATTTTACTAAAATGGGGTCTTAGCTATTAAGGGAGGGTGCCGATAGCCTATAAATAGAATTTCATAATTTCCATTGATTGTTAGACAATGATGATACATCAAATTAATTGATACGTCATACAATTTGCAGTTTCTTCTATTTTTTGGTGAGGGAACATGTTAATTTTGAAATTGGAAGAGGGGTATTTCGACAGAATATTCCAGAGTTAAGATGAGGCATAAGGTTCAATCAATTGGTTGAATAATATAAAAAGTAAAATACAAAAAAGAATGTAAAGCTCGATCATTCAAGTCCATAAATAATTTAGAAGGTATATAAACAACTCAAAGTACATTGAAACTTTTGAATTTTGATTGTGGGCGTGAGTTTCAAAAGATGAACAACTATTATTACAGTGTCATTCTCATGACTGAATCAAAATTCGTGAATTCATAATCACTAACACTTTTATCTAGATTGTCATATCTTGTGTGCATTCGTAACCGAGGGCCACTAAATTAATTCTTTAAGGGTTTGTTTACTTTTTATTTAATATAAAAACAATACATTGAGGTATAAATTTATTATTCAAAGTAAAAATTATATTTTTAATATCTTATTTACTTTTAATGATAATATGTTTATCACACTCTTTATAAGGTGGCTAGGTATAAAATTATATTTTATCCAAGAAAAAAGTGTTGTTTAAAAATTTCATACATAATGCTCGAATTTTTTACTACGACAAAACAAATAAGGTATAAAGTGGCAAATGAGATTTATTCCTCTCTTATACCTCAAAGTGAACGCACCATCAAAATAAAAAAAAATGACAAATAATAAAAATCTTCAACCCTGTTCTGCCGCCTGCCTATGAATACTTATATTTTTGCACACCAAAATAGCGAAAAAATTTGGTTATAAATATAAGCATTAATCATGCCTTGTGTCCATAACTTTTAAGCAAATTTTAGAAAATATTCCAAATTTTTGTTTTTTATTTTATTTTTAGCGTTCTTAGAAAATGTCTTGTTATATAAAATTTGGCGATGGAATATTTAGGTGGAACAATGTCGTTTTATAAGGTGAGATGGATTTTGAAAGAAAAAAAAAGTTTCTACCTAAAATCTAAAGAGGTGATTTTTCAATTTGTCGTCGGATTTTATATCTAAGTATTTTTTGAAAAATGCTAAAAATTTAGGAGACTTTGAATGAAAAATAAAATTTCGGGACACATTCTAAAAAACGTTTAAAATTGAGTACATATAATATATAATTAATGCTAAATATAATGGTGTCAATGAGACTTAATTTAAGTGGCAAAGCTCGATACGTAAAAGACTCTTTTTTTTCAGAGGTCTTGGCTCATATGCGGAGCTTATTTGATTATATTTAAAAGAAAACGCTAAATATAATGGTGAATTACGAGCTTTGTTAGGTTTCAGACTAAGCAATCATTTATTGAGATAGGTTTGAGCAATCAACATGGACTTTTATTTTAATTTGAGTATGTGGGCTGCGTAGCTTGCTTTATCATTGAGTGGGCCCAAAAGGAGCCCAGCACGAAATCTATGGGTCGGTCAAAATAGTTTAGCTGCCCTGCCCTGCCCTGCCCACAAGATTCTCCTCTGCAGTTGGTTGCTGCAAACCAATCAAACGGCCAATTGGATTCTGATCCTAAGAATCTTTAATATAGCAGCTATATTTGTTTGATTTTGATCCAAGTGAAATTGCAGCTTGTCTAAAAATGGGTATAGTTAAGGCTGTTTTGTACAGTGGGTTTATTCTCCTTTTGGTTATTTGTAGTGATGGTGGAGCCAATGTCGTGACTGTGGATGTCCATGCAGCTACACATCTCCTCGCTCAAGCCTACATTTATCTTGATGTTAGGTTAAAATCTCTCTCTAACCTCTTCAAACTCTCTCTCTCTCTTTTTGAGTTGGGGAATGGGGAATGAGATTTGTTAAAAATGGATATTGAGTCCATTTCTTCCTTAAAATGCCTTATAAGGGAGAAGGTTGCCTCATCATATAAAGTGGCTCATGCCACTATCTCCAATCCAATGTGGGACACTTCAATAAGATTAGTTCCATATTTCTCACCCTATTCAGCTAGTACCGCTAAGCTACAATGCTCGTGGCTAACGCCCTCAACGTTTTTTTTTCTTTTTTGAGAGCCAACGTTTAATTACATTGTGCACAGTGGATACTTAATTAGTTAACATATATGTTTGTCCAAATTAGATTATTTCCAACAATCTCATGTTTATGTTTCTTTGATTTGTTATAGTACTAATTAAGCTGAATGAGAACAGGACTGAAGAAGAATTCAAGAATGGTCACTTGAAGAACGCCCTCAACATTCCTTACTGGTTATATACTCCGGAAGGTTGTAAATTTGTAATATGAAGTTTTCTTTTGTACTTTTTTCCTTTTTGGTTAACAAATTTGGCACATTATTTAGGTATGGTGAAGAACCCCAAATTTGTGGATCAAGTTCTGTCGCATTGTGACAAGGAAGATCGTCTCGTTGTGGTAAGTCTCTCATCAAAACATTTTTGGTTTTTCTTTTTTCTTCTTTTTGCTTTAGTCGGAAATTTACACTAAAGCTAGAATATGTATATGATTCATCTAAGTGTCAGATCCGTCACACAACAACAGTGTCCCTAAAAACAAATCGTTGATTTGTGGTATTGTTAGTGTTATGTGGGAAATTATGATACAAGTGGTGTATATATTGGTATCACAGTGTTCGACATTGTATAATTAATATTATGGAACTATGTAGTAATTGATAAAAACGTGTGTGTAACAGGGGTGCAAAAGTGGAGTCAGGTCCGTGTATGCAACCACTGATCTTCTTAATGCAGTAAGTCCCATTTTCTTTTATATATTTATCGGATTTGATTCGCCAAAACTTTAGTGTTTCTCATTAACGTAACCCTTTATTTTGTAAACCAAATTGATTGATGTTGTTATTTTTAATAGTATTATTTATTTGCTCTTTTAAAATTTTGTTTTTGATATAAATTGGAAGAATGCACTCGCAGTTACCCATTCCGAGAATATACCCATGCACTGTTATTTTTCATTCCAGATTTAAATTCTCTGAAACTAATTTATTCTTAAATCTTGACCTCAAAGATAGAATTATCCTTTAATATTTCAAACTAGTAGTAATTTGAAATTATATTACCAACACAAAGATGTTATGTTGCAGGAGTTCAAGCATGTATATAATATGGGAGGAGGATATTTAGCTTGGGTTGAAAGTGGATATGCGGTTGAGAATCTACACTCTTCGGAATTATAAATTATTGTAATCTAATTTTTTGAGTTACAGTAATATAATTTTATTCACAATAAAATATGTCCCACTCACAAGGAAGCAAAAGACACAGATGAAAGATCCATCCAATCCAAGTATTAATTTTTTTTTTAATATGATAAAATTTGGTAGTATTGTTTTTGTCGAGGCAAAGTTGGTCGGGCCGAATACCCGTCCAAGTGCATCCGGAAGAAACGAAGCCCCAAATTTCAACGTGAGACAATTAGTTTAAAATCTTGGCGAATGGATTCTGATTCCGATGACATCATCACCGCCATCCTTGCCACTTTGACTAAACAAATTGGAATCCTGATTATCCGCAACTGCAACAGTGAGAGATGATTGAAGAAGAAATCAGTGCTCCACTGAGTAAGTCAGCTATCTCATTTTGATTCGATATGAATAAACGCCTCATCCGAATTGAATATGTGTAGTTGGCACATCGGCCGCCGATGCCTCCATTTCGGGACAAGAGGAAAACTCGCCGGTGGAGCAGGTGGCGTTGACCGTGCCGCCCACCGACGACCCGGCGCTGCCCGTGGTGACCTTCCGGATGTGGGTTCTCGGGGCGGCTGCCTGCGTCCTGCTCTCCTTCCTCAACCAGTTCTTCTGGTACCGCCGCGAGCCGCTCTCCATCACGGCCATCTCCGCCCAGATCGCCGTCGTGCCCCTCGGCCACCTCATGGCCGCCGCCCTCACGCGCCGCCTCTTCTTCCGGGGGCGCAGCTGGCAGTTCACCCTCAACCCGGGCGGCTTCAACGTCAAGGAGCACGTGCTCATCACCATCTTCGCCAACTCCGGCGCCGCCAACCCTTACTCCATTCATATCGTCAGCGCCGTCAAGATTTTCTACGGCCGCAAGATGACTTTTTGGGTGTCGCTCGGGGTCGTTCTCACCACGCAGGTTCTGGGCTTCGGCTGGGCGGGGCTTCTCCGCCGGTATCTGGTCGACCCCGCCGCCATGTGGTGGCCGCAAAATCTCGTTCAGGTATCTCTCTTCAGGTGCGTCTACTCCGCTGTATGTAATCATTTCATTCACTTTGAAAATCTGCTACAGGGATTAACTTTCTAATTTGGTTATGATTGCTTGTTAGTACACAGTAATTATTGTTGGTTCATAACTTCAGCATTTTTAACTCTTAGGGTGCGTGTTCTAATTCAGAATTCACAAAATGCTTGAATGAGTGATTCTATCTACATCAAAATGCTCTTTCAACCGGATACAAAGCAAGTATTCTCAAATTGTAGAAATAATTCAAATGTCTAATCCATCTTACTAAACAATACTCCCTCCGTCCCATGAATCTTGACACGTATTCCTTTTTGGGTCGTCCCACGAATCTTGACACATTTTCAAATAAGGTAATAGTTTCTCTCTCTTACTTTATCACTTTTATACTTTATTAACTACACACTTAAAACACTAATATACAATTCCTTAATTTCCGTGCCAAAACCAAACGTGTCAAGATTCGTGGGACGGAGGGAGTATTTAATACTCCCTCCGTCCGCCAAGATTATGTAAAAATTACTATATTTGGCGTCCGCCAAGATTATGTCACTTTCCTTTTATGGCAATGGTCCCACCATCCTCTTTAATATTTTATCCTTACTAACACTCTTTATTTAGAAAAAACTCACTCAAAATTCAATCTCAACCACACATCTCATAAAGTGGTGGGACCCTTTCTCCACTACATCAAAATCATCACCAATTTTATTAAATCGTGCCCAAGCAATTTTACATAATTTTGGCGGACGGAGGGAGTAGTAAACATCCCCCTGAAGCTCTTGTTTCCTGTTACTGCACTGTTCTAATACATCTTCAAATTTAACGATTCAACATTTCTTGTGCAATTTCATTATTAGCTCCAGAGTAGGTTTTGCCTCAATTTCAGCACTTACAGAAGAAAGAATGTCTTCAAACCATGCCCCCTCTGTTTGTTTAAATTCATAGCTGCAACAACGAATCCAACTTGATAAATTTGCTGTTAGGACAGAGCCATGAACAGAATGATACCAAGAATACTACCTTTCAAGGTGTATTTATTGACACCAAGAACTGGAATTTCTTTTATGAATTTTCTGTTTTTTTAACCTCATGTGGACTAATGAGGATGCATGGTTCAGTATCTTGCCTTGCCTTCTAAAATGTGATTTTCATCATTTGAACCTTTTTTAGTCTCAGAGAACTCTTGCGGACCTAAGGATACTTCCTGCTTTGAATGTACTTAGGGGGCGTTTACTTGGCATGATTGACAATATGTAGGATTGAGTATTTTTATCCTCAATAGTAGGATATCTTCAATCCCACCATTTTCATGGGATTAGAATCAAACAAAACTAGCTTGAATGATAGAAATAATGAAGGGCCTTGGGATATCCAAAAGTTGCAATCCATCAAAGTAAACAAGGGATTAGCCTTACTATT
Source organism: Salvia miltiorrhiza (assembly GCF_028751815.1). Lineage (NCBI taxonomy): Eukaryota > Viridiplantae > Streptophyta > Magnoliopsida > Lamiales > Lamiaceae > Salvia > Salvia miltiorrhiza. Next base: position 47,007,101 of record NC_080390.1, on the reverse strand, counting down.
TTTATCTATCAAGCTTAATCCTCCAAAGTAAACACCCCTTAGTGTCTAAAGGTGGCATTGTTCTTGTATGTTTCTATGCCAAGTATGTAACCATCGGATTTATAAATTGCAGGGCACTTCATGAGAAAGAAGTCAGAGCCAAGGGTGGAGTGACGCGGAATCAGTTCTTCCTCATCGCCTTTATTTGCAGCTTTGCTTATTATGTATTTCCGGGATATCTCTTCCCAAAGCTTACTTCAATCTCCTGGCTTTGCTGGATATTTTCTTCTTCGATCCTCATTCAACAGCTTGGTTCTGGACTCCATGGTCTCGGATTAGGTGCTATCGGCCTTGATTGGTCGAGCATATCCTCATATCTCGGCAGCCCATTAGCTAGCCCGTGGTTTGCTACTGCTAACATTGCTGTTGGATATATCTTCTGTGTGTACATAGTTACGCCTATTATGTACGGGCTCAATGTCTTCAGAGCTAGGACCTTTCCCATATTCTCAGATGACCTCTTCACATCGGAGGGGCAGGTCTACAACATCTCGGCTATTATAGATTCAAACTTCCACGTTGACTTAGATGCATATGAGCGTGAAGGCCGTCTCTATCTCACCACCTTCTTCGCCACGACCTATGGTTTTAGCTTCGCCTGTCTCACTGCCACCATTGTTCATGTCCTCCTTTTCCACGGCAAGTAAGTTGTACTAATGACTCAGAATTGCATTCAATCTTTAATGATCTTATATTGTATAACCAAGACAGATGGACCTTTCCATGTATTATTGAGGATTATGTGCTTCAAATTGTGTTATGAACGCCCTTCTATGTTAGAAACTCCACTAGTTTGGCAAAATACGTATAAACTAGTTGAGTTTTCTAGAACTTACTTACTTAGTATCAAATTCGCTCTCTAACTTTATATTTTCTAATCACTGATGCTAACTAGACAACTAGTTATCAATGGATAGTGTCTGAGGTAAGACAAAAACTGAAACCATTTGGTTTGATTTTGCACGAAGAATACTCCATGGTTTACCTCACGTTGCAAGTAGATGAACTGAACGTGTATCTGTTAAGATCAGATGGCTCGTAAAAATTGTACTCCCTCCGTCCGCGATATCGTTTCCACATTGTGGACGGCACGGGTTTTAAGAAAAGTGGTGGATTGTAGTGGATATGTAGTTAGTGGAGTTTGGGTCCCACAATTGTTGTGAGTGGAAGTTTGTGGACCCTACTTCTATAAATGGAAGTGGAAACGATATCGCGGACGGACCGAAATGGCAAATGTGGAAACGATATCGCGGACGGAGGGAGTAGGTGTCAATATTGTTCCGTAGAACTGCTTTGTTGGGTTATGAAACTGACAGCTTTTGTGTGCTTAGAGATCTGTGGCTGCTGAGCAAATCTGCGTTCAAGGAGAAGACGATGGATGTACACACCAAGCTTATGCAAAACTACAAGAAAGTTCCAGAATGGTGGTTCTTATGTGTACTTTTCATAAATATTGCTGCCACCTTACTTCTCTGTCAATATAACATAGATCAACTTCAGTTGCCGTGGTGGGGCGTCTTATTAGCTTGTGCTCTTGCCTTTTTCTTCACCCTTCCTGTTGGAGTCATCACTGCCACAACAAACCAAGTGAGACTCTCTAGCTGATCCTAAATCTGTTTGCACTTCATTCTTTATATTTTTCTTGGTTGTGGATGTCCTTATAATCTCTACATTGTCATCAGATACCAGGATTGAACGTGATCACGGAATACCTTATTGGATTCCTCTATCCCGGTTATCCGGTCGCCAACATGTGCTTCAAGGTATATGGCTACATCAGCATGAAACAAGCGCTGGTGTTTCTTCAAGACCTCAAACTCGGACATTACATGAAAATACCACCTAGAACGATGTTCATGGCCCAGGTTACTTCCATTTTTTTGTTTTCCATATTTCCCCAAACAGATTATTGTTAAATCGGCAATATATATCGTAATCTTGCTCATTCTTGAATGTTGATTGATCAGGTAGTTGGCACTCTGATATCATCAGTGGTGCATCTAGGAACAGCATGGTGGCTCATGGACACCATCCCCAACATCTGTGACCGGGAAGCGCTTCCTCCTAGCAGCCCGTGGACATGCCCGAGCGACCATGTGTTCTATGACGCCTCTGTCGTGTGGGGATTGATCGGACCACAGAGGATATTTGGGAATCTTGGCTACTACTCTGCCATCAACTGGTCTTTCCTAGTCGGGGCCGTGGCTCCTGTTGTAGTGTGGGTGGCCACCAAGGCCTTCCCAAGGCAGCAGTGGCTTAGGCAAGTTTCAGTTCCTGTGATGCTGGTGTCCGTCATCAATATGCCTCCAGCGACTGCTGTGAACTACAACAGCTGGATCATCATAGGGTTCTTGTCGGGGTATGTTGCATACCGATACTACCGGGAGTGGTGGAGTCGACACAACTATGTGCTGTCGGGGGCGCTTGATGCGGGATTGGCTTTCATGGGAGTGTTTCTGTATCTATGTTTGGATATGGGGAATGTTAGCCTTGAGTGGTGGGGAAGTGTTAGTGATGGATGCCCTCTGGCTTCTTGCCCAACTGCTAAAGGCATTGTTGTTGAGGGATGCCCCATTTTTTGAACTGCTTTTCTCCTCATTGCTCTTCATTCACACAACTTTTTTGTATGCTTCAATATATCATGTTGTATATTAGTAATGATGGATATAGAATATCTTCACTAATAGAATTTTGATGTACTCTTTTATGTTTATTATTATAAACTTATTTCATCTTTAAATCAGGTGGACATTGTGCACATTGTTTTTGCTCTCATGTTAGTAAGTTTTTTGAATGTGACTGTCGAATAAAAGAAAAGTTTCACTTTCCTAACTCATTTACATAGTTTTTTAGTTTGATTTTGAACAAGTTTTCAGGTTTTAGTTGTTATTTTCACATGTTTTGGCTCTATTGTAAGGTATTGTTGTTGGTTTTTTTTTTTTAATGTAATTAAATGACAAAAGTGTAAGTTGAGGGCCAAATACTAAAAGAGCATATTCAAGAAAATAGAGAAATTTGGGAATAACACAAAAATATGGGTACAATCGGGTTGACCCGCATTCTAACCCTGATCCGCATCCTGATTTGAACCCGTATTCTGACCCAAATAGTGTAAATGACATTGCCTATAATTAATACTATTCGATTATATAAATGAAATTTTAACATTTTAAAATCTTATAGTGTCATTTTCAATCTTATAGTGTCATTAAAATATTATAGTGTCATTTACAATCTTATAGTCAATTACAAGAAGTGTCATTTATATTTATGAATAGTGTCAATTATACACAATTTCATTTATAATGTTATAGTGTCATTTATACGTAGAGTCATTTGTATAACAGAATAATGTCATTTGTATAATCGAGTAGTGTCATTTACTCCCTCCGTCCACCAAAAAAACTCCCAGTTGGGGTTCGGCACGGAGACTAAGAAAGCTGAAAAATGTGGTGTACAGGTGGTGTAAAAGACTAAAAGGGTAGTGTTTATGTATTGTGATTACTTTTACTAATCTTTCACTAGCTATTTGATAATAATAATAATAATAACAATAATAATAATAACAACAACAATAATAACAATAATAATAATAATAATAATAATAATAACAATAAAAATAACAATAATAATAATAATAATAATAACAATAATAATAATAATAATAATAATAATAATAATAAGGATAATAATAATAATAACAATAATAATAATAATAATAACAATAACAATAATAAGAATAAGAATAATAATAATGATAATAATAATAATAAGGATAATAATAATAATAACAATAATAAGAATAACAATAACAATAATAAGGATAATAATCATAATAATAATAATAACAATAATAATAATAATAATAATAATAATAATAATAATAATAATAATAATAATAAGGATAACAATAATAATAATAATAATAATAATAATAATAATAATAATAATAATAATAATAATAATAATAATAATAATAATAATAATAACAACAACAATAACAATAATAAGGATAATAACAATAACAACAATAACAATAACAATAACAATAACAATAACAATAACAATAAGGATAATAACAACAACAACAATAATAATAATAAGTTTAAGGGAGACTAATTACATAAGTAATGGTAGAGTAAAGTGGGTCCAATAGGTAAAAGTGTAGTAATTTTAAAAGCAAGGGAGGGTATAATTGTCCAAAAAGCAGAGTAGGAGTTTATTTCGTGGACAAATATTTAAGGGCAAGTAGGAGTTTTTTTGGTGGACGGAGGGAGTACATAATTTGGGTCAGGATGCAGGTCAAAATTTGAATACGGGTCAACCTGATTGTACGATACACCTGATTATACCCAAGACCATCTCTGAAAATAAAACGGTTTGTCTAATGGCAAATTAAGCGTTGGAAAATCAGAAATAATCTATTTTTTTTTCCCTTTCGTGAACTGTTTATTAATCTTGCCCTAAATTTTCAACTTTGCTTTTAAATTGAGGCCCGATTACTTATGTGGCTCTTCAAATTCGGGTTCTCTTTTTTAATTGGCACAATTGGCGGTGACATTTTTAATTTTATTAATTCTTGCTTTTATTTTGCTACTAATCCACTCCTTTCATTTTCAAACAAGTATCATATTGCGGATTTTTTTAAATGTCATATTGTAAAATTTTGAGTAAAATAAGCTAAATTTTCAATTTTACCCATATTTTAATATTATAATTAAATGCGTTTTCTTTATTTTCTTCTCCACTTAATAGACAAAGAGATGAAAGAGTCAAAATTTGAAATCTTAAAATTAGGAAATTTAATTAAGGATATACACGTAAAATTATACTCCTTCTTGGTATGTATAATTTTGTATCATATGACATTTATTTGAAGATGAATGGAGTATTTCCCTACTCCTTATCTTCAAACCATCACCCTCCCCAAGACGATGACACCAACAACAATAATTGATGATGCTTCAACACTGCACTCTCCACCACAGGCAGTGATAGCGACACCACCACCAAATCTCGATATAGTGATGTTGTTAGCGCTGTGGGGAAAAGTGGGTGACAACAATTTGGGAGCCGAGAAAACGGACGAGAAAGCAGTGGCTAGGACCTGTAATACTGTTGAGGATCCTGCACATAAGGGTGTAAATCGAGTCAGGCAAGCGAAGAAAGTCATATTCGAAACCCGAACATTTAAGGTTAGGGTTGAAAATTTCTAACCCGAAATTTTTTTGAACCCAATTAGTCCGCACCTGAATAACACGTAACCCGATAAGGCTAGCCCGAAACTCGATGGGTTGGCCCGGTTGACATCCCTAATTACACTGCATGCAGACGGGATTGAATCCAAGACCTCTCACAAATCACAATAAAGAGTCTTTTGGTGTCTCAGCCGTGTTACTTGAGCTAGGCCTCATTAAAACCTTAGGGAGTGTTTGGTATGATGGTCTAGATATAGCTAGATAATTAAACTCAAGTTGTGTTTTGTGCATTGATAGCTTAAAAATGTGTTTGATACGTGTTTAAACACCAGATATGAACAAATGCTGAGTGTTTGGTACGCAAGCATACATATTAGATTACACCATCAATTTACAAATTTAACCCTTCACTAAATTCGAAATGCCAATCATATCCCTTGTAATATAAATATACAAATTAGTTCAAACCCAATTACCCAAACACGCAGTTTCATTGGGCGCGCACTGAAATTAGAGATTGAGCTCAAGGCGATGTTTCTAGGCTCCAAACCCTGCGAAGATCGACCGTGTGATACCATGAGTTCCGTGACTCAAGGTTAGTGGCATTCATCTGTTACGTGTATGTGCGTCGTTTTCGTTGTTTTCATATTTGTTTGATTCTCCGATTTTGTTCGATTGTGCAACTCATGCTATCGAAATCACGATTGTTTAAATTTGTTGATGGGTGTATGATGGTTAGGACTTTAGGACTCATTCATGTGATATTTGTGCTGCTGTATTTCAGTATTTGGTATACAATTAGATGGTGAAATCATATCAGACCTTGTTTCCTACTGTGGATTTAATATTTTCTGATTTTGCGTGGTTATTTTCTGTTGGTTTTAGTGATTTGGTGGCATTGTAAGCGTGCATAGATATTTGATGAATTCTCTGCCAAGTTGTATGGACAATCAGATATGTTCCAAAGATGCTTGATGCCATTTTCCCTCAAAGTTTATGCTAGTTTTCAGTTTTAAAATTTACAGTGAACGTTGAATTGTTTTGGGTTCTGTATGATTATCTTATTATCGTAGGTGTTGACACAAAAGGGTCTAGATTTGAATATTACTACTATCCTGCACACTCATTTAATTTGTTTGATCAAGTCGGATTTATACATGTATTTGGAAAATACAACAAGACTCTTGGTTTTGGATATGTTTGGAGATTCATGTGCTAGAACTCTTTTACTATAGGCTGATTGTTATGGATTTCATTACAATATGTATGAATGCGAGTTGCTGGGCTGCAATAACCTCAAATTGTGATTGCCTGTTATGAAATGCATTTGTTTCTATGTTATGGTTGTTGCTTTTATCAATTGGGTGCAGGAAGTTATGACTGTAGCCGTAGTCGTGTTAACAAGACTGACAAAACACGATGAAGTTGGTTAACACGTGAGGAGGATGTCCTACTGGCTGCCTTGAAGGAACTTGTGGCCCAAGGCTGGAAATCAGACAACGGATTCCGAACAGGCTATTTGAACAAGTTAGAAGATGCAATGAATAAGGAATTTCCCTCTACTAACTTGAGGGATGCCACACATAAACACAAAGACAATCACGTGGAAAAAGAATTACTACTCACTATCTGCAATGCTCAATCGAAGTGGCGTGGGCTTTAACTCAAAGAGTACGCACATGATCGAATGCAACGACGAACAATGGGATCAGATCGTCAAGGTTTGAAGCTTCATTACCCTTTGCATTTTGATGTTGTCACTTGTAATAATATAGTGCTACTGCTAGTAATATACGGAGAGTAGATGTGCTTTCTTGATAACAGTTTGTGTCCGCATGTTGGCTGAACTTATAATCAAAATGTCTCCTTCTGTTGTTCCTCTGCATTATTATCAGTTGGAGATATCAAAGTTAAACAATAGGATCCATGACTATGCTAGCTAATAGTATCTTCACATGAGAGTGCATTTCATTTTCATTCTTCATCGTCTTCTAAAGCTTGAAGTTTATTATTATTATTTTCTGCGTAACATAGTTTCAGTACAGGTTCTTTTTGCTGGCTTTGTAGAGCCATGTTGTGCCCCACAACAATTCATCCTGCAAAAAAATTATTATTCTGCTATCAAAATTTGCTTTTACAAAATTACATCTCATTTACATTAGTGTATATATATATATATATATATATGTATATATATATAGAGAGAGAGAGAGAGAAGGGTTCAACAGAGAATGCTAAATATTTAGAGAATAGAGAAATCGTGAAACAAAAACGAACAGATCTATAATTTTGTTGAACAAATCAATGTACCGCATGAATAACAATTTGCCCCGGGTTCGAATCCTGCTGGTGGCGAGTTTTTCTCCATTTTTACTAAATACGTCTGTTCATTACTTATGTTGATTTGTTCGTAAAATATATAGAATAAAAAGATAATTCTCTGTTGAACTCAACCCTACACACACACACACACACACACACACACACACACACATATATATATATATATATAGGGGAGAGCTACAGTAAAAACACTTCTTAAAATATAAATATAAACGTTTTTTAATGTACGAATTTTATCCAACAGAGTTACGAATTCATCCAACATGGTTACGAATTGTGAAAAATAAATTTTTGCTACCTTTGAGATTCGAACCCAGGACCACGAATTCATCCAAAAGGGTTACGAATCAACCGTAGATCTTGATGATCTAAGGGCTGAAAATCATTTATATTTTATACACTTAAGAGTATTTTTATTCTAGCCCTCCCCTATATATATATATATATATATATATATATATATATATATATATATATATATAGGGGAGGGCTAAAATAAGTACACTTCTTAAGATATAAAATAAGAATCATTTTCAGCCCTTAGATCATCAAGATCTACGGTTGATTCATCATCCTGTTAGATGAATTCATGGTCCTGAGTTCAAATCCCAAAGGTGACAAAAATTTATTTTTCGCAATTCATACCTTTATACAACGAATTCATACGTGTTCCACATAAAATTCATACATTCTTCCTAGTTCTTATTTCTTATTTTAAGAGGTGCTCTCACGGTAGCCCTTATATATTACCTGATAGCCACTATAATCACAATAAAAAGGGCAGACTCCTTCACCGATAATACTGTTATTGTAAGACTCTATATTTGTCTGCAAACTGAAATACCTGCAAAATATATGTAAGCATATAAGAATTTGGCAACTGACTATATATGTTTATCACAGTGTGACGGTAATGCGAGGTTGATGCGTTACAAAATTTGGCCGTACTTGGACGAGTGGAGGGAGATATTTGGTCAAGACAGAGCCACCGGCGACAGTGCTGAAGATCTTGTTGAAGCAATTCATGATCTGAATCACCGTGAAGATCCTATTCCAGCGCATGTCAATGGAGATTATCAAGTAACTTTGGATGATGTGTATGAGTCCTTGGTAGTCGATGACATCACTAGTGAGAGCCAAAAAGCAGAGGCAACATCCCGTGGCATAACTAAGAAGAGAAAGGCAGGTGATGGACTAAACGGGATGTACGAGATGCTTGCAGAAATCAATCGCACGATACTAGTGCACCAAACAGGCCCTTAGTATTACAGATATACCAAACAATCATGTAAGCCTGTATACTAGTGCCCTATACAGTGCACCAAACAGGCCCTTAGTATTAATAACCCTTATACTTAAATATGGACATAAAATAGATTTTTATTATTTTCGGGGTGTAAAATACCAACATCCAACAACTGGAGGTGCAAAATTACATAACATAGTTGTAGTTAGCTGATCAACTGTTCAAATTCACAGAACAAGGAACGACGTCGCTCGACGTGGCAACGCCAATGATGAAGCCTGATCAGCCACAGTCAACGCCAAAGCCGTCGTCTTTGCGGTGGCAAATCCTCCGCCGCGCTCTTCTCCGCCGTCCATCCAATTCCCGTAAGCTTATCTATGCATATTTGCATTTGAAATCATTTCTACGCGCCAAAATCATTTCGTGTAAAGTTGGAAAATTCTCGTCAAACAAATAATTTGCAGATGATTCCAGTGAAAACATCAGTTTAGACAAAGTATCGCGACGAACGAGAAGTGGATTCAATCTGATACCGTGCCATTTGGTGAATGACGGCGGCGAAGATCCGGATTCTTTATCTAGGAGAGATGTTTGTTTCCGCTACACATTGCCTCTTCCTAGTGCTCCTGAGCTTTGTCTACGGTGAGTTACGGATGCTAATGTACCGATAGTTGTCCAGTTGCTAGCTCAATTGGTTGTACCCTCGTAGCTTATGGTTGGTACTGTTGAAATGCTGCTTCAATTATGGTTTGTTGCGGTTGTGTAACTAGTGGCAATATGTTTATGCAGTCAAAGATGGGAAGATTGTGTTGATCTCAATGACTTTGAAGTCTGTAATCGATACGACATAGACAATACGGGACTTGTATGTAAGTAGAGTGTTATTTTCTCTTGATGACTACTTAGCTCTGTTTCCAGCTTAATTTGACCTTCCGAGCAATCAATGAAGCTCCCCAGAATGTTAACATGTCGAAACAATCAGTAATATCGAACTTGCTCAGTATTCTTTAACACGTCATTGTGAAGCTGGTCATACCAGTGAAACTTTTTTGAAGTGATTGTCCTTAGCAAGTGGTTTAGAAATATCTCAACTGGTTTACTGTTTGTAATTTCACCCATTTGACATCAGATTTTTGAAGGATGATAGATGAAGTTATTTAGGATGTGAAGAGTATTAATTAACAAGAATAGTAGTTTATTCTGATTCTGGTCAAACTCAAGCTAGTTTCAACTTGGAGTCTTGTTGTGTTGGCTCATTGTAGGGCATCAATCTGAATGAGCTTTCCTACACACAAAAGTTGATAATGATTGTATCACCTGATTACTGAATCTTAGAAATTTCAAGCCTTGAAAGAATTACACAAACTTCAATTGCTTGTGCTTGATCTCAGTCAATTAGTAAGTTACCTTAGCAGGTTAAATCAATTTTCATATCAAAGTGATTTTCTTGTTCAGTTTGAACTAATTTTTTGAAGGGCCTTAGATTATGTTGTTTGCCCTATTCTGCCTGCAAAGGTTTCATTACTGAGGAATGACATTGCCAACAATCGCTGTTCGTGTCATTGAAAGATGAACTAGTGGCCAATCAGTCTGGTTCCTCTGTGAGTAGTCATATATATAATGTAGAAGAAGGACTCCATAGCAAGATAATGTATAGGAGAACCACAATTTACTGGAATCCCATGTCAGTCAGTTTGTCATTGGTTGTACTTGGAAGTAGGTAAGGACACCATCTCCATAAGATGTTGGCAACCCAGATCAGGAATTTGAGCAATTCAGCTAAAAGGGCATTCTTCGTGCCTGTCTGAAGTAGAGTGTGATTTTCCTAGAAGTTAGTAAAAGAGTGATTTATTCTACTTTCTGATATCTACAAACTGGCAGAGGCTCAATTTATCCACAGTATTACTGATCTGAACAATCAACAGAATTTATAGAGGAGTTAGATATGAACAGAGATGTGGGCCTTAACCTCTCTTTTACATTCTGTAGTATAGTTTTCGATTGCAATGGTTGCATAAGCCAGTATATATGTTGCAGAAGATGCTTGTAATTTGCATAAGTTGTTTGTAGTGACTGCATAGCGAAATTCAATTAATTAGATACAATATTCGCTCCCTTCAGGATTCGAACCTAGGTAAAAATTTGTGCAGTATTATACTGCAGCTTATGCAACACTATATACTGGCTTATGCAATCATTCTCATTTCTCACGAAAGATAGCATTCTCAGTATAACTCATCCCTATATATATATATATAGTCATATATCAACAACGATGAAAAAGTTGATTGATCACAAAAAAATTGATTAGTTTCATTGGCTTGGCTTCATCATAGACTTGATAAATGTTTGAAACAGTTAAAATGACATGAAATCTTCCTAAAATGGCTTCAATCTAACTAATTCATATTAGGCTATCTGCAAGTCAGTTGTGCATGTAATAGGACTGCTACTTTAGGACAGAAATTATGACTTCTCTGTTCAGCAATATTGCCTTCCATTCATCCTGGTGGACTGGCTTGCTCCTATATTTCATGTCTGGTTCAATGTGAATTCTTGCATGGCTCTACAGCTGTATATTCCTAGCCACGGGTACCACTAAGTGTTCACATCTCTATAGAAGTTCATTTTCCAGTCCACTTGGGAACAGCATGCAGGCTGTAAGATATAACTGAAATAACATAAGTATTTTTTGCACAGAAATGATTAACTATAAAGCAGCCTTGGGAAAAAACTGAGTGACATCTTGATGAAGAAAATGAGCATTACATATCAGAGATTGGAGATGTCAGGGCATATGGTCGTGTTTCTAGATGTGGAATCACCATAAAATCGGGACTGCAATAACCAATAATCTTCTGTTTCTTCAGTGGTCTTTTCTCTCTGGGATTTCTTTTTCATGTATAGTATGAGAGAATGAAATTAAATGTCATGATGTAAAAGGAATTGACTTAATATACTTCTAGCCAAGGGTTACCAAATGGACATCATATGGGAAGAAAGGGTACACAAATACAGAAGATCTTCCAAAGATAGAAAATGAATACCAGTATACCACAAACTAAGTTCGACCAAGAGCTGCAATTAAGGAGTCTGCCTTTGTCATAATTTTTTTATTTCTTCATTCTTTCGTGCTACTGTTACTCCTCTGCTTCTTCCTTTCAGCATTTGGTAAGTGAAGCTTGATGTGCCTGGATGGGCCTCTTCTAGATATTTATATTATATTAGATTAATATGGACATGGCATAGTAATTCAAACATCAGGTGATGTTTATCATCATTTACTTTCTTGTGGATCTTATAGCTCAAAAACTGAGTTCCCTTGAATGAAAAGTGGAACCTGTGGGCCAGATAAAAAGTCACTAAAGCAACAAATTAGAATTAGGAAAAAGTCCTAATCTGCATAATCCCATGACGAAAGTTACTTATGCCAAGTTTGGCACAACGAAGGCCAATGAGGTATTGTATAGGTTATTTTTGTAACAATGAGACCTGATAGTTGGAAGTCTGGTGCTGGTTTGAGACTTCAGACTAAATCAGACAAAAAAAGAAAAATCACTTGATAACAAATCTGGATGACACATTTGCAGTGCGATATGTTTCTGTGATTAGAAAAGATGTTAGCAATCAGTTATGTTTAAGTATCATCTTCTTAAATGCTAAGGTTAAAAAACATGGAGATTCATTTTCTCAAGTTTGTTATTATGCTTTTAAAACAAGCACTCTCAAACTGGAGGTCCATGTTGCCAATTCTATTTCTGGAATTATTAGGTTTAAGACATGCAAGCTTGTTGGTTTTTACTGTATTTGTCTTGTTATTACATCCTTCTCTAGGGACATATTTTGACACAATACAATATGGGAAGTTTGTACATTAATTTTCCAAACATTTGGTCTTGTATGTATCTGATGTATTTGACAAACCAAAACTACTTTTTGCATCTCATTCATGTATATCTGAGAAATAAAATTATTTAAAGTTATATTGAACTTTCCTAAGTTGTTTTCTAGCCAAGTTTTTGTAGTTCGTATACATGATTCAAGAAATGATAATATTTTTCTGCTCAAACCACTCTTTCTTCTAAATCCATGACTACATGTTCTGAGGAACACTTATATTCATAGATTTTTTTTTTTGTTAACAGGTCAGTGGCCTTCAGAGGATGTACTTGCTTATTATTGCATGTCACATCTTGATTATTTCAGGTTTATTAATAACCTTGATTCATTTGGTTGCTACAGCATTTCTGCTGGATTTTTTTCTAATTCATTCTCTATGTTTTTAGGAATAAAAGAGTTATTGAACTTGGATCAGGGTACGGGCTTGCTGGTTTTGTTATTGCTATGGCTGCAGAAGCGTTAGAAGTGGTGATATCAGATGGAAACCCTCAAGTTGTTGATTGTATCCTCTTACTTTATTTAATCAAATGATAGGGCAGGCTTATGTATAGGAATATTACTTCATGGTATCTACTTTCTGGACAGTTTTAATTCTTTGATTTAGCAGTGTGCAGCATGCTCAAAATGACTGATTATGCTGCATTTTTCACAATAATGGGCTATGTACTTGTCAAGCTCTTGGCACCTTGAATTAAGATAGGAAACCAGGAAAATAGAGTTCTGAATACCTTTTTGAAGCCCCACTTTTTGTTTGGTGATAAACTTCCAAGATATAAGTATGACATAGAAACATCGTGGCTTCAAGCCTGCAAGAAGTCTCAGCATCTAAGTGGTACCAATTAGTTTTGAGTACAAATCAATATAATGATGCTGTGGTATATCTCACCTTTTTCTGGTAGAATATGCATAGGAGTAGTATACAGCTTAATGTTGTGTGCTGCCACCAAGGGATTTAAAATAGTACACTCTAAGCATGAACACTTCTATACATTGAGGATTGTTTTGATGGAAATAAAGAAGTTGATCTTATTGGACCACTTTTAATACATTGTAGGTCTGCATGTTTCATGAATTGTTCTACGTAGAATGAAGGTTCTTAACAAGCAGATATACAGCATAACATCAATATCAACTCTGCTGCACTCGGCAGTACAAAGGTGAAGTCAATGATCCTGCACTGGGATCAGCATGTAGTCTCAGATATCTCTGGAACCTTCGACATCATTGTTGCGAGTGACTGGTAATTGGTTTATATGAATTAAAAAGTCATTTCATGCACACATCTGCTTTTCCCTGAATTCACTACATTTAAATTTGCTCTTGCTGAGGAATTGATAGATCTGTGGATGTAGAATTAGTGACTATACATGATATATCTATTGCCTGTGCATTAAAAAATGTTGTAAAACTAGGAAATAGGTATTCTGCATTGCTCATGAAGGGTACTGACATGGAATGACTAGATTCCGATGAAGTTTGTTTACCGGTGAGCCTTATGCTCAAGATCATCCAATCATATATATTATGATACATTAGCTGCACATGCAAGCACTTATGTGAGAACTTTTTGTATCACTATATCAAGCTCATTGTGTTGACTTTAGCTTGTCATTTTGCAGCACTTTTTTTAAGAAATTCCACAAAGGGCTGGCTCGAACAATCAGATGCTTGCTTAAAGAACATGGTCCCTCTGAAGCCATACTTTTTAGCCCCAAAAGAGGCGATTCGTTGGACAAATTTCTGCTGGAAGTTGAGGCTAGTGGGCTGCACTTCACCATCACCGAGACCTACGATGCAGAAATCTGGAGACGGCATAAAAGTATTATTAACGGTGATCACTCCTGGCCCAACTATGAGTCAGACCACTGTTACCCTTTATTGGTCAGCATTACACGGTGAACTTCTTTTTGTGCTCTGCTTTTGCCGTTTCTTGTCTGCTGCCTACGCTTTGATCTAAGCTTTCTTTTTTATTACTAGTATTTCTAGATGGAACCATCTATCCTTATGAAAGTTATGACATAGGAAAGCACTAAGCTTCTCATTGATTCCTCGAAATTTGGTGCAGATTATTTCTTTATGCTACATAGTATTCAAAGTTTTGTAGTAATATATAATATAAACTCAAAACTACTTTAAAGTATTAGTGGATATAATGTTTTGTTTAAGGGAAGATTTGTTTGATTATCTTCTTTGTAGGTATATATAAAAATAGGGTGAGTGCAGGAACTTTAAAAATGCAAAAGATTCCCCCCGCCCATTATCCTCATTAAAGACAATTTTTTCACATACTTATTTCTCTGAAAGAATAAGATAGATTCTGCTAAGACGATAGATGCTTTCAAAAGGTGGCAGTGCGATTCCCTGTGGATCAAGTTTATGCTTTTCTATTTTTTTCTTTGCGATTTTATTTATTACTATCATTTATGCAGATTTTTTCTAACGAGTTGGGATTTTTCCTATTTGAGACTACTGTTAAGGCCATTTGATGCGTGAGCTTGACACTTCCAGTTATAGCATATGAAAATGAACACAAGTAACTGGGAATTGTGTCCCTCTTTAAAATGCACATCTTTGTATTTATTTATTATTTTCAAAATTTGCAAGTTGTATGAATTGAAAATTAAAAATCTCAAGGAGACGCTTGTAGTCTTTACGGGGGTATTCAAAATTATTGATTTTATTTAAAAGGGATCAAACCAAAATTGTTAGGATAATTTTGTAACTTCATATTTTAAATACTGTATTGCATATACAAGAACTTGGGGAAGAAGTCGAGTTCGTCTCCATCTTTGATGAGATGATGAGCATCTTAATATCGAAATCCAATTCCCCTTCAAAAGGTGTGGAAAGAAACAGAAAAACAAGAGACATCTAAGTTGTAAAGTGAACCTGTCCAAAAATTAAAACGAAAAGAAAGAGTGGTTACTACGTAGACCAACATATGTGAATTGTGATAGACTGATAGTTCCCGAGTTAAATTTAAAGGATCAATACTAGCTTATAATTTTCATTTTGATTTATTTTTTATATATTTAAATTTTGAAAAATCTTTTAACTATAGTCATAATAATTTGAATTTGTAGCAATAGTTGTTCTTTACTGAAATTACACTCGTAATGATGATCAATCATCACAAAACCAAAATTTAATATATTCTACATTAAAGAAACTTTCAACGGTAGGTAATCCACTGTCGTCGAATCATTGGTGTGGTAGAAATCGCGCTTGAAAGTTGGCTTTGTTGCACTAAATCTTAAGTGTGATTCTAATCAAATTGATGGTTCGATGATGATGAACTATCTATTGTTGAAAAATTCCTTTAGTTAGAATAGGTTAGACTCTAGTTGATTGTGAATAATTTCTTAAGTTCTTGATATACAAAAAATAAATCAAATTTGATGCTATAAATTGAAACTTGTTGAAAGTTTAGGCTATAAATTATAATTTGCTCAAATTTGAATTATGTATTGGGACAATTTTTTTAAATACTTCGAATATTGAATTGTAGTTTTGTTTGGGTTCATTTTAAGGTCAATATCTAGTTGTTGTTACTACTACTACTACTTTGAATATTGAATTGTAGTATTGTTTGGGTGTATTTTCATTTTAAGGTAGTAGTTGTTGTTATTATTATTACTAGATTTGCCATTCGTGCGATGCACGAACAATCTTTTATACTATTAAAAATTTAAATTATATATAAAAAATTATATGAAGGGTGTGTGTAAGGAACTTAAAATTATATGGATAATATATATAATCGTGTAAGAAATTTAAAATTATAACAAATTTGAATTTCAATATATATATGTATATATATATATTATATATATATATATATATATATATATTCAAATCACCTATTAAATCTATTAAAATTTACCCATATTTAATTTTATAATTATTGCCTTATTATAATATATTTACATAGAAATATGTAAAATGGAATATTAATATTGGTCCCTACAAAAAAAAAACACGGTGGTTACCAAGTCAATAATAAACGGTTAATTTGATTAACATAGTTATTTGTACTTTTTACAAAATTGCAATTCAAATTAATTTGAAATTAATTTTAAATTAAAAGTTGCCTTTTGATTATTGATTTTGTATTGAATTGAGAAATTGGTGGACATTTATTTTAATTTTGAATTATTTTGCATAACATAATTTATTTTGTTTGACCGTGTATAGTGGATTGAGTAATTTCAATTTAATGGCGTGGAATTAGTTCATCCGTGAATCTAATGGTGAATTAGTAGGGTATGAGTGTATTCTAATTTATTTATAACCTTTATATTACATATATTTTCAAAATTGCCATTGAAATTGATTTGAAATCAATTTCTAATTGAAAACTGCTGTTTTAATATAGTATAGATTAGTTTGTTGCCTGTCAAATTTTGACGGGAATTGATTATTATATATAAATTTTGTTAATAATTTTAAGTATAAATTTAATAATTACTAGTATACGTCCATTCGTGCGATGCACAATGGACATCGAAATTAAGAGGTATTCAGATTAAAAAATTTAAGGAGGTTGGTATATTTTAAATAAAAATATCCTTAAATTTTATGAAAAATATTTTAATACACATTCTTCATAAAGTAGGGGATTCAAATATTATATGAAAATTTATTCGCATGCCTAGTTTATATATGGATTGGTTATTGTGAAAATTATGTTTTTCGTAAGAATGTGAGAATACTGTATTGAATTTATAAAGTTAATGCATTTAAAAATATATATATTACCAATAAAATTATTGTTAAATTAAATAAATATAAATCATATGTTCAATTCTACTTTTTTTACAGGAAAAATAAATTACAAATCTATGAATTTATCTTTTTTTTTTTATTAGATTAAAGAATTCTAAAATAAACCAATATAAACTCCTACACCAAGTTGGATTTTTTTAAAAAATATTATAATTAAAACGCATGTAAAACTCAATTGTATATCATTAAATTTCATATTTTTATATATAACCGATACGAAATAATCTATCGAAGCAATCCAAACATACGACAAAGCATATGAAAATAATTAAATGCACTATGGTCCTTTTCTCTCTACACTAATAACAATAAAAAAAAACCTATAAGTATAACGCAAAAAGAAATTATGAAAAACTCATGCAAGTTTAAAACATGAATATAGTGAAAAAATAAAATAAAAATTTGAAATAAAAGAGTAATAAAAATAATTGCAGTCTTGCATAATAAAATGTACATAATTTTCATGATTTCATAAAATATTTTATGCGAATAACAAAAAAGATGAAAAACTAACTTCATTTATAAAATAAGAGAGAGAAAGAGATTAATTTAAAAAAAATTAATTTGAATATCTTCTTTTTAGTTTAAAGTTTTTTTATATACTATTATAAATTAAATTAAAGCTCATGTCATGATATTTAATTTGATATACGTATTAAATTTTTTAATTAATTTAAATGTATAAATTTTAGGAAAAACAAAAATTCTAAATGTAAAAAAAAAATTAAAGAAAAGAAAACAAAAATTGAAAACTTGCAAAGAAAAAGAAAAAGGAAAAAAGGAAAAAAGAGGGAGGGAGAGAGAAAGAGTGAGTGACGTGTAGTTTGTTAGAAGTGAGAGAAATTAGTTAACTTTAGAGAAAATGGGAGAGAGAAAATTTGGCGGTAAAAAGTTACTATTTTATATTATATATAGATTCAATCTGCAGATTATAAACTTTGTTTATATACTTGTATTCGTTTTAAACTCAATTAAAAATAATTTTACTACTCATTCTCATTCTAAATTCATAATAATAATATCCACTAATTATCCGAATATGCTTAAATTTATTAAATATCTAAATAATCAAATATAAGTTGTTACGATAATTAGTTATCTATCTTAATAAAAACTCATGACATTTCAAAATAAACATTAACAATAAATAATAAATAATAACAGATTAATAAATAGAGAAAATTTCATGTAAGCATGTAGATAATCTTTTATTTAGATTCTACAATTCGTGAAGTCTCCCACAAAAAAATAAATGTGGATTTCTGAACATCTATATGTGTGTGTTAATAACAAATAGTATGATTAATAAAAAACCATATAATATATGCACTCGTTTAAAACTTATACATATTTACTCGTGCCAAACCCGATTTAAAAGTAATTTTAATTATTCGCCCGTCCAAATTGACAAACATATGAAAGAGAGTAACTCTCTTTCCAGACATATATAATGATATCTGTTAATTATCTGAACACAATTAAATTTTATAAAATATCCAAATATCCAATATAAATTGTTATAGTTATTGATTTATCTAATTAAATAAAAGCTTACAATAAATATGTTTGTTTCTGGACATTACAAAGTATAATAAATAGCATAAATTATAAAAGATTAAAAATTAATTTATAATAAATGTAGAAATTATACATTATACGAAATATTTTTAGAATATCTTTTTAGAATTTATATACCAGTCATGTCAAACCCTACTCAAAAGTGTTTTTACTACCAGTTCTCGTCAAAACATGTATAGTAATGTTCCGCTAATTTTTCTCAACCTCGTTTGAGTCTCTAAAAATAAATATAATGAATTTTAGATATTTAATGGTTTTTAGATATGCAAATTGATTAATGATTTTTAGATATCTAATGGCGTTTAGATATGGAAATTGATTAAAAATATAGAAAAAAATAAGGATGAGCGAAAATTGAGGAAAAAAAATTAGAATAGAGGGACTATATGACGCCATGTAGGATAGGATTTATCAAGATCTATGGAATATTAATATAATGATTTTTAGATATGGAAATTGATTAATAATTTTTAGATATTTAATGATTTTTAAATATGGAAATTGATTAAAAATTTAGAAAAAAAATAAAAATGAATGAGAATTGAGGAAACTTAAAATGGATGGATTATACGACACCACGTAGGATATGATTTATTTTGCTATTATATATGTAGATTATTATTATTATTATTATTATTATTATTGTTGTTGTTGTTGTTGTTGTTGTTGTTGTTGTTGTTGTTGTTATATAATATGATTTGAGGTTTTTGTACTCTCTTTATTCATGATCCTAGGAGATTAATGAGAAATTTTTATTTTCCTAAAATTTTACATTTATTTCCTTTGATACAAAATACAGAACCTTAATTAGATAATTTCATTATATTTATAAATCTTTATCATAAATAAATCTCTAAATATTCAATGGATCGAACAAATAGATAAAATTAACCTTAAAAAATGATGTTATCTTAATTAGATGACCATATATTAAATGGAACGGATCAATAGTAATACTTAATACAAATAGTACTCGCTTTGTTCTCATAAAATATAGTATCTATTTTAAATGATACGAATTTTAATAAAGTGATTGAATGTGTTGTGAGTGGAGTAACGGTCTCACTTTATTATGAATGAAAAATTTATCAAAAATAAATTAAATACATTTGATAAGGACAAATGAAAATAATAAATTAAATAACTTTTATAAAAATAGGAACAATACTTATTTTTATTATAATATGATTCATTATTACGATCGATTCACCGCAATCAACGATTTCAAATAGCAAAATCTTACTCAAATATATCGCCTCTAGTGTGCCACTCTTTAGTTGAGAAAGCTGGGGAAGCTATGTTTGTGGTAAAATTTTTACTTATAAATTACTGTAGAATGACATCTCATCAAAATTCAACCAATTACAAACTATTAATGTAATAATTTAAAACAGCTTGTTTAGTTTAATTAGAGATATACGTGATCCAAACGCACTCGAGAAATAAATAGCACTAGAATTTAGAATGTGGGGGAAATCTCATTTTGTTGGGACATTCATTATTTTGTATCTATCGATTGATTTTGGAAATATGTGTGCATTATTGGCGTACACTATTTTCGGCATCAAATACTGCATCTGCAACAGCTTTTTTTTAATTTTTTAATTTTTTATGTTTTGGTGTGCAACACACTTTTATAATTACAGACCACATATATAGATCGGTCTTACTTGTAACTTTGTTTTTTTTGGAGGATGGTTTAATTTCTAAACCAATATGTACAATATATTAAGTGGAAGGCTGTTATCTTGTCACAAAAAAGAAAAAGTGGAAGATTGTGATCGATATATCTGTTAGGTACCATTTCCATAATTACGATGATAGATAGGGTCGCATTCAATGAAGAACACGAATACGCCCACGTTCATCAAATTATATTGAACATATTAATCATTTTGTTGAATGTTCATTAAATTATACTTAATTTTTGGGATTTTTGGGATTCGACTCTCCATATGTTCAACAAAAAAAATCGTTGAACATGACATGAATAAATGCTGACTGGTAGATTATATAAAATCAACGACTGAGATTTGTTCTCTGTTCTTTGAATATTTAGTGTTCTCCATTGAGCGTCCAACTATATATATATATATATATATAGAGTTGGGCTAAAATAAAAACAGTTTTTTTTGTATAAAATAGGAATACATATCACCCATTGATTCTTATAGATCTCACGGTCATATTTTTTTCCTTCAATCTAGCACAAATATACACGCTCCATTGATTAGAGGATATTCATGTCATTTTAGCTTTTTATAAATCATTAATTTGATACGTTTTTTTATTAGCAAATTATTTCCATATCTACACCAAATCTTCTTTGATCATTAAATCCCTAACCTAACCGTGGATTATCTTTTAAGCTTTTACGAATTTTTCTGCGCATTGGAGGTTTGTAGACCAAAAACGCAATAAAGCATAATTTCCTTTGATCTCGTCGTTGCTTGAAGAATCATATGGAGTCGTTGCTGAAGCTATCCATGTCCATTTATTTAGTATACATATTATTGTCAAAAAAGATTTCTTAGATTGCTCGATTTATACAACCTGGGTGATTTGATTGTTTTTTTTTTAATTTAATTCATACACTTTGATGTGGTAGTTCAAGACATGAGTTTTATGAACTATATTACGATTTAGCACGAATTGTTGAGATACATATTCAATTCATACATGATAATATATTTGTTCACGATATAAGTGCATGAATTGATCTAGCATTGAACATGAATTCGTTCAATTTATATTTTCTTTAGAATTTGTTTTTATGATTCATACATTCACTTTTATTAATTCATATTGTTATAAGTTATAAATGATGAGATTATGTATTAACTCACGTTTCAAACTTTGCCATCTGATTTTACCACGTATTTGCTTATGCCCAATATGAGTCCAATCTTTTTTTACCTAATTCATACATAACTTATTCGTAGTTCTCACCATAGGATATTCCAAAAAACCCAACACTAATCTGCAATCATATCACGATTTATTTCCTTTTAAATCAACACTAATTTCGGGAATGAGTTTCTTGGAGATATACGGTCATAATTTTAATGCCTATAATGCCCATCCGTCCATAGATTTGCATGAATCAGTCGAATCACCATTTTGAATTAAAAACTCATCTAAAATCTAATCTTGACCGTCTGTATCTATAATTTAATGGTTAGGATGTATTCCTATTTTATACACTAAAGGGTGTTTTCACCCTAACCCAACCCTATATATATATATATATATATAGGAATTGGTTCAATTGAGATTTATATATATTTTGAGATTTTGAGATAAATGAACATATAAGTACATTTTGATGAACTTGTCAATTAATTTTTATGAACGCGCGTTGGTCTGGGGTTCAATCCCTACAAGTGGCGTGTTTTTTAAATAAATTAAATAGATTCATATGTTCATCAGTTATATTGGTTATGTTCAAAGAATTTATTGATATGTTCATTTATCTCAAAATCTCAAAATATTTAAAATCTCAATATAAGCTAACCCTATATATATATATATATATATATATATATATATATATATATAAGGAGAAGATCAAATGAGAATAGATAAATGTGATGAGATATAAGAATAAATGCATGAATCAATATATATCTTGCATAAGTTGGTTGTAATGACTGCATAAAAAATTTAATTAATTAGTTGATAGATGTGTGTTAAGTAGCAATGATAATTTGTGATTGAATTGAGTGTAGTAGGGCCATACAAAAATAAGTGGATATAATTAAAAAGAGAAAATAAAGTTATGTCCAAAAAAAGAAAATATAGTACTCTTTGTGAACGCCAAATCAAATAATTATTGTTTACTCGCGGAGGTCGCCGTGAGCCTATTTTAGCAGCTTTGTGCGCGATTTAAGAGGCGGCTAGAGCCGTTTTCATTACATATCTCAATTTCTAGCTTTTAGATTTCTCTCAGCTCTATATTTTGCTCTACACCAAAATATTTAGATGATTCACGATCTCAATTTAGGATTTATCAGATTAATATCTGTAAGTGATTTTGTTCTTGCTCCAGATTAATAGAATATGATTTACAGTTTTCCTACATATTTCTTCTCTTATCTTTCATTGTGTTCTTGTTAGATATTTCATGCCTTGGATTCTCTAGTTCTTGGTTATTGGTTTTCTCTATTGATTTATTACTTTCTAGAATGCCAGCTTTAGAACCATAATTTTATATGCTATCTTCTACTGCTTTTATTTATCTGCATTTATATATTGCCTAGTTAAATATATATGTTTTCATTCTATTATGCATAAGTTATTCGGATGTGAAGTGACAGATCCAATCTATGTTTAGAGTGTTTTTTTTTTTTTGGTCTCCTATCTTATATTTTTTGGCTACATATGAATTTCTCCCAATTATAAAAGAGGATATGGATCTAAATAGCTCTAAAAAAATTGTGTAATGATGAACTCAAATCTAAGACCTTAAGCCTCATACATTAGTTCATATTGCACCAACACATATGAGTGTGCATTCGATTTTTTGTTAAAATCAAACCAAATTTATAGTATGTTTTAAAAAGATAAATCAAATCGAATCAAATTAACTGAAATTTTTAGAATTAAATCGAACCAAACTGAAAGACTAAAAAAAATCGGATTTTTAAAAATTATATATATATATATATAACTATATGTATATTATATATTAATATATTATTATATAAATAAAATTCAATTTTTGATTTTTAAAAAGCCAAACTAAATCGAATTGAATTTAAAAAAAAATCAAATCAAATTAAAAAATTGAAAAACTAAATTATATTTTAATATTTTGATTTTTCGATTATTGCCACTCGTACCCTCCCTTAAAAGAATTTGTTACACGATCGGTTCATTTTGGAATTTCTATTGCGCAAAAAGGATAAGACCTCTTACTTCCCCCAATCTAAATTTCTATACACTTTTCTATATATATAAAAAGTAAAATTTGCGTTCAGTAAATGACCAGTTTCTTCTTTGCTTCAAAATCACAAGAGCAGAAACCTGCTTTATGAGGGGCCCCATCGAAGACGTTGAGATAATTTATGATGAGTGAGAGGAAATTGAAATATATGCATTTACTTTGATGGATGAATTTATCCATGAAAAATAATAGGTAACACAAATTTATACTTTTAAATATCTTTTTTTTTTTTTAATATTTGACACAAAAGAGATGCTCACCATTTTTCCTTCCTTATTTTCATTTCAAGGATGGATAATATTATCACACCAAAAATTGCGGGATAATATTATATAGGGAAAATGTGCAGATTGGCCCCCGAAGTAGTAGCCCCTATAGCGTATAACCCCTGTTACTCACTGTATGTGCAACTAAATCCTTGAACTCCAAAAAAAGGTTGCAAATTCCCCACTCTGACCTAACACCGTTAAGTGTCCGTTAACGTTTGAGTTTAATTGCACCCTCTACTTCAGGGGTGGATCTGCACCTTAATTTTTTTTTTTTTTAATAATTTCAGCAACCCACCTCCGGCATCAACTTAACCGCCCCCGTACTCATCGATTCTGACTTGCACCTTATCAGCTCGCACGCGCCCAATCTCTTGGTTGTCGACTGCCCACCGCTTACATGCAGCAACGCCACCAGCTTCTTCACCGCCCCGCACAACAGCATCTCCTCCAACACCTTAACCTTTTAGGCTTATCTTATGATATTAATTGTGTATATGTTTATGTATATATTATATATTTAAACATTATTTATTTATTTTTGAATGATTATTAAAACTCTAGATAATAATTATGATTTTATTTTTGGTTAATTTAATATTTGTAAATTTATTTTAAAAGAGAAAAAAGAATGGATCCGGGTCAGGACTCGAGACCCTATGAATCTAATGGATCTGAACATGAATCTCGTGTTTTTGGACCTAATGGATTTGGACTGGATCCTGACCTAAGTAAAAAAATACGGATATGAATTTGGACCAAGCAGGATTCGATTCAAGTGCACATCTGGAGTTGGTGATGCTGCTGCATGTCGGCGGTAAACAGTCGACGATCAAGAGATTGAGCGCGTGCAAGCTGACAAAGTGTAAGTTTGAGCCGATGAGTACGGGGGGCGGTTAAGTTGATGCCGGAGGTGGGTTGCTGAAATTATAAAAAAATAAAAAAAAAAATTAAGGTGCAGATTCACCCCTGAAGTAGAGGGTGCAATTAAACTCAAACGCTAACGGACACATAACAGCGTTAGGTCAGAGGGGGGAATTTGCACAATTTTCTCGGAGTTTAGGGGTTTAGTTGCACACACAGTGAGTAAGAGGGTTATACGCTATAGGGGCTACTACTTCGGGGACAAATCTGCATCTTTTCCCTATTATATATCCATCTTTGAAGTGAAAATAAGGAAGTAAAAATGGTGAGCCTCTCTTTTGTGTCAAATGTTGGAAAATGAAGAAGATATTTAAAGGCATAAATTTATGTTATCTATTATTTTCTATGGATAAATTTATCCATCAAAGTAAACGCATCCTATATTTTTCACGGTTTAATAATGTTGTACAGTAATATAATATAACAATAAAACTCTCTTATATATAGTAAAATAATTGTTGGAATGCATGACTTATATTGTGTTTGGCTAAGCTTATTTCAAAGAGCTTATAAGCTCTTGAGCTTATAAGATGTTTCAAGAGTTTATAAGATGTAATTTTTAAGAGCTTATAAGTTGTCAAAGTGTTTGGATAATTGAGCTTATAAGCTAGAGAAAGAATTATTTTGCTAGAGAGAGAAAATATTTTTTAGAGAAAGAAAATCGAATAAAAATAAACTTGAATGATATATGATGAAAATAATAAATTATAGTTGAAAAATATTTATAAAAAAATTATTGCATATGAGATTATAAAAAATAAGTTGGGGTAAAGGAACTTTTTTTTGGAGAGCTTATAAACTATTGAAGCTTATTTTTGGAGTTTATAAGCTCTTTAGGAACTTATTTTGCCAAACACTTTGAAGAAGCTTATAAGCTCCTAAACAGTTTATACTAAACAGCTTATAAGTTATTTTGGGGAGCTTATAAGCTCAACCATACATTTAAATGAAATGTTATGTTAGTCCACTTGTCAAAAGTATTACTATATCATCTAGTAAGCAATTGAACATATCATTAGTTAATAAACGGACCAAAACGCCACTAATTTTAGTCAAACCTTTTTCAACTTTGTCATAATGAAGTTATAATTAATTCACGTAAAGACAAACTTTAAATAATAAAATCACAATCTTATCTTCAAAGCAATGATTATTACACCACAGAAAAGCAAAATGACTAATGCTATTTTGGGTTTAAGTTTATCGTCGTGTGATTTTTAATTCTTTTATTTATTTATATAATCTATCAAAAATAAAGGAAAAAATGACTAATTTTTACTCAAAGATTTGATAAAAATCAGAGAATAAGATTTTTCTTTTTTCACCTAAAGAAAAGGCAACGTTATTGGCAGACACACCCACCAATTTCAGTGTCCCCTCAAAATGCTTTCACACATAATTTTACCTTAAAGTTTACACTTTTGTGTCCCACAAGAAGTAATTTTCTTAGAATCAAATAACTACACAAAAGGACCCTAAAAAAGTTTAAGAAATTCCCCTTTGCCTCTTGATATTTTACTTCTAATCTTATTTTGAGATATTCGCACCGTACACCTACAAAACGAAAGAAGAAGAAGAAGAAGAAGAAGAAGAAAATGTGATCTCCTGTGAGATTAAGAAATTATAATTAGATGTGGTCCTCATACATATTCGTAAGAATTTTTGCAAGAAAGATGTCCTTATATATTTGTATGAGTGCAAGAAGTTGGAAGGTCAACTTATAAAGTTATTGATAAAATTGGAATTTATGAATTTCTAAATATGAAATTGTGTACAATACCATCCATTAAAGTATTTACATGATCGTACTGTTTAAGTTTATTGATGATTTTTTGTTTTCAATTTTGTTAGACAGTGGACAATAGGAAATTCTTCATGAATGGTTTTATGTAATTAGAGGGCGTTAAACTGAGTTTATAAGTTCTTTGAAAAAATTTATAAGTTGTTTAGGAGCTTATATGTTCTTTCAAAGCGTTTGGCAAAATAAGCTCTTAAAGATTTTATAAGTTGTCAAAATAAGCTTTAAAAATTTATAAGTTCTTCTACCCCAATTTATTTTCTCATTATTTTATAAGCAATACCCATTCTACAAAAATAATTAAACTATAATTTTTATTTACATCACATATCATTCTAATTTCATATATCTTCGATTTTATCTCTCTAACTGAGAAGGAAATAAACTAGCTGATATTATGGCGAATTATTCAAGAGAGGAAGGGTGGTGGCCCCATGCCATTGAGGAAATTAAGACTGCGGCGAATCTGGATATGGCCACTCATAGCCACATCCGGTGGAGGTGATTGCGTGTTCGAATGGTGCGGTCTTGCTTGGCTGTTTTGTTGGCTGTGGTGCGGCCCGACTGTTCGGTTTGGGGGTTGGCTTTGTTGCTTTCTTCTGCTCGGACTCAGAGGGTTGGAACGGAAAGGTTTTCTGACTTTCGGTTTTTGGCTGCTGCTGGTCGGACCTTCTGTTGCTTTGCTGGTATTTGGCGGTTCCGGAGCGCGGCAGCTTTGGATTCTGCTGCTTTGGAACGTAGGGCTGGACCAGGCTCTGCTGATCGGATGCAGCTCGGGAGTCTCTCTGCTCTGGAGTCGTACTTGGGCAGTTCCAGTTTTGAAGATTTGTTGCTTGCGTGGTGCAGGCTTTCTATCGAGCATTTGGTGCACAGTTTGGAGTTGGTTCGGCCCTTTCATCAAACACTTGGTGATCGGGCGTTCGAAACTCAGCAGCCGAGCTTTTCACCGTTTTACTTTGGGAGGGTTCTGGTTCGTGGGTTTTTTCCGGCGACGGGGTTTTGCCGATTGTGTTTTTTCTTTTCTTAAGCGGATTTTTGGGGTTGAGATTTGTGGAGAACTCACGGCGACGGCGTATAACCGGCCGTGTTGATTTCCTTATTTTTTGTTTTGTTGTTTGTGCTTCCGGCGACGGCGTCTTACCGGCCGTGTAGCTTGTTTTCTTTGGGTGAGAGCCGGGATAGTTTGGGGACGATGGTTAGACCGGAGTTTCGGAAACTTTCCCTTCCGCTCTTCACCTTTTCCTTCGTTTTTTAGACGAGTACTCTTTTTCCCTTTTACGGTTTTTCCCTTTGGGTTTTCCGTAAAAAGGTTTTAATGAGGCACGGCCCTTAGTCTGCTTCTCCTGTGCTTTCAAGGGTTTTTTTAGGTTTTTTCTTTTCTTTTTTTTTTAATAAAATCGCAATTTAATAATCTCTCTAACTAAAAATTTTCTCTCTAGCTTATATGCTCAATTATCTAAACACTTTGACAACTTATAAGTTTTTAGAGTTCAAGGGTTTTTTAGGACAGTAACTTAGGTTGATTTGGAAATTAGGACAAAAACTTTTGGACTTGTAAAAATAGGACACTAATTTTTTTTAGAGTAAAATAAGACACTAATTAATAAGTGTTGCACCCGCATGATATTTCTCGGCTAATTCTCGGCCAATTATCGGCCGAGAAATGTCCTATTTTTACGACGCTTATTAATTAGTGTCATATTTTACTCTAAAAAAAATTAGTGTCCTATTTTTACAAATCCGAAAGTTTGTCTTAATTTCCAAATCAACATAAGTTATTGTCCTAAAAAATCCTCTAACTCAAGTTTTTAAAAAATATATATTTTATAAGTTATTAAAACATTTTATAAGCGCCAAGAGTTTATAAACTCTTTAAAATAAGCTTAGTCAAACACCCTTTAAGGCACGGGTAACGTGGTGGTTTGGAAGAGCACTTATCCATCTCCGCCACGCTCCGTTGAGATGGCGGCAGGAAGTCGACTGGAATGGCTCTCTGCACGCCAAAGAGTCATACCTGCTCGTCCTCAAATGGTCTCGTCGGCTGCCTGTTTGGGGTGGCACCCTATACACCTGGGATCAGTTATTTGGGAAGTTTTCAATGATGCTGATGCCATGGGAGTTGGCATGGTGGTTCGTGATCATGGGGGGAACTTTATCATTGGCAAATCTATCAAACTTTCGGGGAGGAAGGGGAGCTGATTGGGATTAAGGCCCTCTCTTGGCTCAAAGAGTTGGGTTACTCTAATGCTTTTGTGGAATCCGATTGCAAGAGAGCTTGCAAGAAATATCATGGAGTTGGTGTCATTGTTGATTTTTGTTGTCAAGAACTTTCGGTGCGTTATACGTCATGTCTAGAGAGAAAGTAATGTTATTGCTCATTGCTTAGCAAAGACTGGAGAGATATTAATTCACATCATGTTAGGAATAAACCCCCGTCATTTGTGGTGGGTCATCTCCATGTTCCATGATCTTGTGATCAATAAATTTATCCCGACCTTCTAAAAAAACAAGAAAAGCGGTAACCTTTTTTTTTTGAGGAATAACGTAGCCTTAATTAATTTGAGAGGTAAATTGTCTAAAAAAAATTAATTTGAGAGGTAATACTTTTTCGCAATTTATTTTGAGTTTGATGTATGATAAATGCTTTATGAAGAGAGTGACTTGTAAAATTCAAGGAAATTGCATTCCATAAAGATGTTTTGGCTGAAGAGTGCTTAAGCTCTAACAACTAACAACTTTGAAGCACTTACATTTTCTTCCATTACAAAAAAAAAAAAAAAAAATCAATCTTCCATATTCACAAATCACACCTATTACTATATCTACATGCAATTTGCCGCAGATGTTACAAAATACTACTATATAGTATGTAACTGCAAAATGAAATAAGGCGAGTCCTTGTCACATGAATCAATTATTTATTAAGACATGAATTTTCACGTAAACCTCTTTTTCGGGTTATTTCTCTAACGTAAGCTTCTGGAAACGAATCGAACTAAAAAATGTAGTACAATTGAAAATGTACAAGTGAAGCAGCGAGATGTACAACAGTTAGTGCCAGTAATGCTTGTACTGTGGCACTAGGAGATAGTCTTGTAGTGGAGTCCCCTGTTGCCAAATCAGCTAACCATGACCCATCTGCCAAAATCGCCTCCTGAACCGACCCGGATCCTGCACTTGCCGACCCGGTATCTGTATCGGATTCTGCTTCCGAACCCGACCCGGAACTAGCCGCATCATCCGATTTTGATGATTTTTGGCTGCAGAAGCAAACAAAGATGTAGAGTTGGATTTCCATATAATTTATTAATCCTCAATCACATGATTATCGGGAATTGTACCTAGGATGGGAGGGGCAGAAGGTGATGACGTAATCGGCTGCTGTGCAGGTGAAGGTGCTGGTGGCGTCGTCGTAAGCGTAGCTGTAGGATTTAGGGCACGCGCTCTTGAAGGCCTGCGAGTACATGGACGGCTTGCACGTCGCAGGCGACCCGTACTCGCCCTTGCAGCAGTACTCGGGAGTGTTGAACGCGTCGCACGCGCTCCGGCACGCGCCGCCGTTCTCTGTCCTCAGCTCGGAGGGGCACCTCTGGTTGAGGTCCTCCACGCAGCCGGTGGAGGCGCACTGCCCCGATCCGCCGCTCACCTCGATCAGCATGGGCAGGTTGTAGCCGTCCACCAGGCTCACGTCGTAGAAGTCCATGGAGCCGGACCCCAGGGTGAACTCCGCCAGCGTGGCGGCGGTAGCGCCGGCGCCGTTGCACTCCAGTTGCCCGGAGCCGCAGTCGCCGGTGGCGCAGGAGCCGTGCCCCGATTCATCGAAGGTGCAGCCGGTACGGCCCCAAAAGCGGCCGGACCAGCCGGTCGGGGCCTGGAAGGCGCGCGAGCCGGATTTCGGGAGCTCGAATCCTGTGGTCTCTAGCACTGGGCTTCCTAAAATTGCTGGCCAAATGGTTTGGGAACATTTGTTTACAAATGTGAATGTTGCACCTTTAACTCCTGCATCATACCATCATCCATTTCTTATCCAATTAATTCATAACATTAAATTTATACTCCTACAAGAAAACAAATGATAAATATACCTTTACCTTGGGAGATGTGGATGAGAAGACTGATCAAGAGAATCTTGAAGTAAGAAGCCATTTAATTTGTAGAGCAATGAAATGAAATGGGTAATAATAGTGGTGGTGGTGCAGCTGCTCCTCCCCCAAAGTTGGGTGGATGAATTAAAGGTGGAGGGCGGCGACGACGGAGGAGCAGTGGAGGTAGTAATGAGTGGAGAGGAGTGAGTGGAAAGGGAATCTTAATCATGTGTTGTGCTCATATATATATATAAATCTAGATACACACACTCACGGTTCACTCCAAATATTATACTCATTTCTTGGGGCCTCAATTAATTAGGCCTTATTTTAATAGTATTAGAATTCCAAATGGAAGTCACTGTGGTATTAATCCCAACTGCCAACTTGTACCAAGCTGCAGACCCACAAATCCCAATAATACTGAAGCAGCGAGTACTGATTAGTTAGTCGGTAAAGCACTCCTTAAACTTGAGTTATGTTATTTGTGTTTGTTTGGCCACAAATAGCGGTTGTCATCTCATAAAATGCACGAGGTGTGTATATTTATATTGGGGTTAATTACACGAAAATACATGAATTTTAGTCATTTTTCTATTTTACACATGATTTTTGAAAATTACATTTTTAATTATGAATTTTGTATTTATTCTAAATTTTACTTAAAATTGAGCTCCGACCCATTTTGATGCTGAGGTGGCGCCTATATGGCAACCGGAAGTGTGCCATTTAAACAATTGGAAGCTTGCAGATGTGGACGCACCGACGATCATGCAAAACGACGTAGTTTTGTAAAAGCTAAAAAAAAAAAAAGCAAAAACCAAAATGCAAATCCCCAACCGGAAACCACCACAACATCAGCGCCGGAGTTCGGAATCAGAATCGACGATACTCCTTCCCAAAACTCAGAGCAGCCGCCTATTTCTTCTAATTTCCGGCAAGGTTTTCGTCACACCCATCATCGTCACAACATGCAAAACATCCCTGCAATGGCAGAGCAAGAGGGACGAGGAAACCCTGCCTCCATCGACGAGCTGCACAAGCTCGAGATCCCGACTCGCTGAGTTAAGAATATCATGAAACTCGAATTGGTTTTCTCCTCACCTCCTGCAAAAATCCCACCAGCGTCGCCCTCACGCTGAATGAATCAGCCACCAACACCGCTGGAATTCTGGCGAAGGGCACCACCTTTAGCTTCCACATTTCTCTCCCTCGATTCTCTCTCTCCGGAATTAAACTCACACGCCCACACTAATACGAAGCACAGTTCACGTCGCTGATCCCCATTTTCTCCTCCTTTGACGATGGAGAGCGTCGCCGCTGATTCCATCTGAAGCTCCGCTGCAAATATGCAAATCCGCAAAACCCTAGATCTACAAATCCGCGAGATCCGCAAAATCGTAGATCTGGAAACCGTGGGGGAAAGATGGTAGACGGCAGAGGTGAGGGAATTGGCCCCTCCGCCCATCATCCTCGACGAGTGGGATGAGGCGAGAGGCATTTCTACAACAGCTTGGTGGCGGTGAAGAAGTTGATAGAGAAACACAGTATCAAAACGACGTTGTTTCTGTGCTACGCCGTTTTAATTAATGACGTGTTACATACGCGTTGCATGTTTAAAGACACGTCAACTTTTTGGACCTCAATTTTATGGAAAAATTGGAACAAATGCAAAATTTATGATTAAAAATATAATTTTCAAAAGTTATATACATAATGGAAAAGTGACTAAAGTTCATGTATTTTTCATACAATTAACCCTTTATATTGTACGGTATTTATCCCAATTAGAATTTATTAGTAGTTCCTAATATTGACTCCCTCTAATATTTTATTTTACTTTTTACACTTGTAAATTTGGTGATTCGTTGATAAATTCCGACATTGTTAGAATATCAAGAATTATTTCAAAAAAAAGGATATCGTTTGATAAGAAAGTTAAAAAAAAATCAAATATATTACTCCGTACCATATTATCGGTAGTTAGCATGTACGTGCTTTTTGTTCAGCTTACTCATTGACTTTGATGTGGGTTACTGTAGAATTAATCAAAATCATTTGAGGTGATCTCCTGTACACTCGCTCGAATGTACCGTACACTCGGATGTAAATGATACTAACACTAATACTATCTTAAAATAACATTAATATTATTTTGTTTTACAAATGATACTATCATGTTATATAATAACATTAATAACATTATCTCAAAATGACACTAACGCTAAATGACACTATCATTATATCAAAATGACATTAATACCTCGGCCTCGGGTGTACAGGAAATTTTGTGAAATTCTTTATCCATAATCGATCTCTTAAACTACCTTATTTTATAATTTTGAAATTTTGAATAAAAGATTAATTTATTTCAAAATTTTAAAACTTTAAATGAAACACAAATTGAGACATTAATTTCCAACACAATATATATTTTCTTTATACCGACATATTCTCTCCCAATTAAAGTTCAGACTGCTTGAAATCATGAATCTCATAATTTCTGTGTCCCACGTCCTACGTACCACTTCAAGATTATTGGTTCTTTTTTTTTTTTTTTCCTAAAACTAGTACCCCTCTGTTTTTTTCCTAAAACTAGTACCCCACTGGTGCCATGTGCGCAGTGGCGAAGCTAGAAATTTATTTTGGGGGATTGAATTTTTACGGGAGATTTGGTATAAATAAATTGAATCATACGATAAAATTTTGCTCGGAAAACTATATAACATATACTTGAAGACAATGTATTATAATAAATTATTGTAATCGATATGACAATAACAAAAACTACTATAGTGTAAATAACGAAGTTGAAATAATTATACTCAATGAAATAAAATTGAAGGATATAATTGAAATACATTAGTGAAGTTGAAAAATAATAAAAATAAAATGAATCATATGATGAAACATCGATCGAAAAACTAAATAACAAATACTTTATGTCATGTATTATAATAAAGTATTAAACGCAGTATAATAATAAGAAAATGAACTACTATAGTGTGAGTAATGAAGTCGAATTTTTTTTACTCAATTAAATAAAGTGTAATTTATTGATTGAAATAAATTAGTGAATTTAAAAAAATTAGAAAATTAAATATATTATAAATATAAAATTATTATAATACATTTAATTCAAGTATATGTTATTTATTTTTTCGATCGATGTCCCATCGTATGATTCATTTTATTTTTATTTCTATCGATTGACTAATGCGGTTGCCACTACCGGACAAGGTGGCAAAATATCACTCAAATATTATGTGGAAACAAATCTAGGATTATTTTAGGAGAATTTCTAAATTAGTGGAATCAAATCTAGGATTATTTTTTTCAAGAATGAGAATCTCTAAATTAGTGTAAACAAATCTAGGATTATTTTAGGGGAATCTCTAAATTAGTAGAAACAAACAAAAATAACATAATTTTTGAAAAAAAATAAAAAAATAAATCTTCGAAAAAAACTAACATAATTTTCAAATATAAAAAAACTAAATTTCAGAAGAAAAAAAATATTTTGGAAACAAATCTAGGATTATTTTTAGGAGAATCACCAAATTAGTGGAAACAAATAAAGAAAAAATAATTTTTGGAAAAAAAAATCTTCGATAAAAATAAATAATAGAATTTTCGGAAAAAATAATATGTGTGGAAACAAATCTAGAATTATTTTTAGGAGAATCCCTAAATTAGAGGAAACAAAGCAATAATAAAATTTTGAAACAAATAAATCAAAATAATTTCGGAATAAAAAATCATATAAACTTCGAAATATATGATTTATATAATTTTCGGAAATTAAAAACCGAAAAATAAGGAAACAGAAAATCTTAAATTTCGAAAATTATAAAACCGAAAAATACAAAACAATAAATTGAGTATATTTAGTAAGAGATATTTTAGTAAAAACACACAACACTAAAAAACCGGCCCATTCTACACAGAGCCAAAAAACCGGGTTTTCCTAGAGTGTCTAAGACATTCAGTGTCTAAATATCAGCACCCATTTTTTAAATGGATATTCGAATACCCAAATAACTGAATCAGTTAACCGAAATGGTTATTGGGTAATCGAACACCTAAAACTGTTCGGGAACAATTAGTGAAATATAATATATTTCGAGTTTGGATAATCGAAAATTTGGATACGAATAATCGAACCCGAACCGATCAATCTTACTTACATGCATGTCAGTGGAAACACGACATTAATTGTGTTTGTACGCATAGTTAATATTCACCTGATGAGGAGTAATATGTGCAGAGTAGGGAAAGAATGCAAATCAGAGGAATCGACCCCACTGATGGGTCAAATATGGCAGAAGAGACACACTCGCCAGAGAAGTCAATGCCATCAGAGAAGTCGTCATCGTCAGAGAAGTCCTCTACGCCAGAGAAGTCATCCGCGTCAGAGAAGTCATCTTCACCAGAGGAAGCATCCTAGTCAGAAAAGTCGTCAATACCAGAGAAGTCGTTGCCATCAGAGAAAGTATATCCGTGCCAGAGAAGTCACTACCGCCAGAGGAGACGCCCTTGCCAGAGAAGACGTGTTTACCAGAAGAGTCACCTCCACCAGAGATGTCAACATCACCAGAGAAGACGCCTCCGCCAGAAAAGACATTTCCATCAGAGGAGCCAACAAACGCGCGGGAAGGTCTCCCGCATATTATCGAAATTACCAGCGTACCCTTCCATCACGCAAGACGCATGCACCGCAGATGTTTTTACTATTTTACCCCTTCGTTTGTAAATCTATAAATAGGGCCCGAGCTCGTGTACTGTTACTTACGCTATCATACTTTTGAATACAACAGCTAGTTTTTCTCGAGCAAGTTTTCCGATCATCTTTACTTCGTCTTCTCCAGTCAATTGCACTAGGTATAGTTCACGTTTTCTCTTTATAGTTTTAGGTGTTGGTTTCGTAAAACACCATCACCAATGAAATACAGAACTAAATTTTACTCCCTCCGTCCCATTAAAGTTGACCACGTTCTTTTCGGCACGGAGATTAAGAAGGGAATGTTATGTTTTAATTAAATGTGGTTCATCAAAATTAAGGTATTTAATTAAATCTGTCTTCTTCTCAATGCGTCTCTGCATCTGTTTCATTTTCTGATCGACGCCGGCGGTGCCGGCGCAATCGCCCCTCGCCCCTCTATCAAATCGCAAATCAGACACCCAAATCAAATTTCTCAAAGAGAATCGCATAGCCAGAAATAAAAAACAAGATCTTGCCCAAACCAGATTTCTCCAAGAAATTCTTCAAGAAATTGTTCTTGAGGGGAAGAACAGAGCCAGAATCGCTCACGAAATTCACGCCATAGATCCAAGAAACGATTTTCAAAGAAAGATCTGAAAGATTTTCTTAGGTAGAAGAAGATCTGAGAGATTTTCAAAGAAACGAGCACCCCAAGTTGCGCCATAGATCCAAGATCCTCCTTCTATTCTTTCTTCAATTCTCGGCGACTGCACGGCCGGAAGACCGCCGCCGCCGAGCCCTAGATCCTCCATTCGCGGCCCCTACTCTCTTCCTATTTCCGGTGACATCCACTGATCTACGCCTTGCCGCCGTTAACCACATTACCTCAGATCTAGGCGCCGGCGGCCATGGGGGTGGCGAGAGGGAGATAGTTGAGACAAGGGACATGGAGGTCAGAGGTGGGGCGAGAGGGAGAGAGCAGAGGCCAGGGAGAGGGAAAGGGTCGGCGGTGGTCGCGGCAAAGACCACGACGACGGCAGCCAGAGGGGCGAGAGGAGGCGGCGGCGACCATGGGGGTGGCACCCGCAGGAGAAGAAGAGAGAAGGGGGTGGGGCGCTGGGGGGAGGTGGGGTGGCTGTGTGCGTGTGTTAGTGTGTGTTTTGTGTGTGTGTTTTTAAATAAAGATGATTTAGATTTAATTAGAAAATTTTAATTAAATGAACTAATTGGAACTTAACTAAAATAAATAGTGGCTTTAATTAAGTTAATTTTTTGCCAACTTTAGTGGGACACCCAAAATGGAAATGTAGCCAACTTTAATGGGACGGAGGGAGTACTAAAAAAATATGATCACCCTCAAAATATATATATATATATATATGTGTGTGTGTGTGTGTGTGTGTAGGAATGTTATGCTACATATATTATGTGAACACCACTCACGTTTAGCCATCGTTAGCATTATCTTTTTTGTTTTAGACATTTATTTTTATTATAATACTTCATAAATCGCGTTATTAGAATCATTAATTTTATATATAAAATATAAATCAAAGTCTAATTTGTTCTTTTTATTAATTATTTGAAGTTAAAGGGAATATGAACAAATTGGACTTTGATTTTTATACTCCCTCCGTCCCGCCCAAGATGCTACATATTCCTTTTCGGGCCGTCACAACGAAGATGCTACATTTATATATTTGGCAAAAATAAAAAAATTTAAACACTTAATTAACACTAATTAAGTGGAGTATTTCTTTATTACCTTTTATCTCCTACTTTATCACTTTATTACTTTCTCTTTCTTACTTTATCACTTTATTACTTTCTCTCTCCTACTTTATCACTTTATTATTACATACTTAAAACATTAATCTACAATTCCTTAAATCCCGTGCCGAAAAGCAAATATAGCGTCTTGGCCGGGACGGAGGGAGTATTATTTATAAAATTAATGATCCAAATAATAATTTATGAATTATTAGAATAAAAATAAATATCTAAAATAAAAAAAAATAATACTAACGAGGGCTAAATATGAGTGGTGCTCACATAAAGTGCTCACATAAAGGTATGTAACATAATATTCCTATATATATATATGATCTACAAACTGCTGCAGGCAAAACAAAATAGAAAAAATAGTGAATAAATTAAAAGGCATAGAAATGCTGACAACCAATGGAGTTTAGTCATTCCTTATCATGATATGATTTTCACCTAACGCCTTTTCTTTTGGTTCCCTTTATTTCTTTCCATTCTAATTGATTTAAAATTAATCTTCTTTCTTTCACATTAACTTTAAAAAATCGGATATATGCATAGATATGTAGCTCTCTTGTCTACTAGTGGTAAAATTAACATGTCCACCATTGCCACATATTTTTATAATTAGAATTAATATTTTATTTTGCTTTTTTAGCAAGCTGAATATGTAGATTTCTTCATAGACAGTTTTTTTTTGACTTGGGGGAGTTGGGGAGGAGGAGCAGTGGGGTTTGAACCCGGGACCTCACTGTTCACACACAGGAGGTCGCACCGCTTGGTGTCCCCTTGGGAACTTCTTCATAGACAGTTAAAAAGTGGTAAGCTCGTTATGTTTCAGTATTCCACTCATATGATATGAGCGCGTGTGTGTTCAATTTCAAAAAGATTAATCTTACATTCACCCAATTAAAATGATAAATATCTTACTACCGATATTTGCAAGGTTTGAAATCGTCACCTATTCAATACACATAAATCTCGCACCCACATAAAATTAGAACGTGTAGAAAGATAATTATAGTAATTGTGCTTAAATTGTACAGAAGAAAAACACTAAAATTGATTACCCAATTCGTTGATAAGATACTTACGTCTGGAGGTCACGTTCAAAGTAAATTATCCATTAATGATGATAAGATATACAAAGGACTTACACACGAAGACTCGTTCTTCCTAACCTCTATATCTTCCAAAACCTCCACAAACGTGAATAACCGAGAGCACGACAACAACTCACATTCTAAGCGTGAATGTGTGTGAATGCTACACATTCACCACCTAAACCCAACAATATAAACTTACACCAACAGGCTGGTGTAAGGAATAAAAGAATAATCCAACTAACGACACTTATAAGAATGAAATGTTGGGACCCGGAGGATCACTGAACTGGTGTAGGGGGGGAATACACCAATAGGTTATTTTTCGAAAATCTTTTGAATAACTGAAGTAAGTATCGATTGATACTGAAAGAAGTGGACTTAAGTCAACAGTCAAAGATATTTTCAGTTGAAACAAGGGTGTAAACTGATACTGAAATAACTTCAGTATTTTGATTTCAGTTAGGCACAAAGCTTTACTGATAATCCACGTAAGGTTTTAGTCTAGATTTTGAAATCAGATGAGTGTTATGAATCTTACTGATTATCCAAGGATTTATCAGTTAGACTAATAACACCAGCAGCAAAAAATAAACTTAAGAAATAGCCTTTGAGATTAGCACCTTGTCAGATTCTAAGTTTCTCTTTGCAATTTATCAGTTTCAGTTAAGTAAGAAGCTTGTGCACAGATAAGGAAGATAAATACTGAAAGCGATAAACAGCACGAGAATTTTTACGTGGTTCGGAAACAAGTTCCTACGTCCACGGTCAGTTGATCACACTGACAATCACTCTAGGCTTGTGCTTACGGGTGCACAACAAACCTTCAACTGAAACAAAGTTTTGTTTCAGTGCCAATACTCTGGATTGGACTTCTTATCTCTTTCTGAGCTCGCAGTTGCAAGGACTACACTTGTCTTGCTCACTGTCTCGAACTCTCTCTCTCAAACTCTCTTTTCGCTGATCAGTTGAAAAGGGTTCGAAATACCAACTAGATTACAGAGAATAAGCTCTAGGTAATCGGGGACTTAAGCTAGGGATTAGACTATGGATTTGCCTAAGGATGTAAGAGAATTTGTGTAATCAATAGACTGATTTGATCTTTGGATATTCTCTTCTTCGATTCCCACTTTGAATGGCAGTGAATAGGCTGATGAGTTGCGATTTTGGCAGAGTTTCAGCTTAAGCGTTTGAATCGGTGAAGATTGAAGATGATCCTCTAGCTCTATTTATAGGCAAAGTCTTGAATAGATCCGTTGGCAAGATGGTCTTCAAGAATTTGACCGTTGTGAGATAGATTTGAATTTTGGCTAAGGCTTCAATCTTCGAGGTTCCTGATTTGGTGATGAATGATGTCTCTAGATGCAGGAGCATGGTGCTTCTGAAAATTTAGCACCAAAAAAGAATGCTCTGCTCAGGAAATGATGATCTTCAAAATCTCTGCATTTAATGCGGCTGTACTTGGTGTGTACGTGGTTTCTTTTTAACTTAATTCTTCAGTCCGAGGAAGAATGTCAATTGATACTTGACTTAAGTATCAGTCCGCTAATTCCACGTGGCCAGCATTAGTTATTCAGTTATAACTGAATCTTCAGTGAAGTCTTCGTCCATTAAATACATCAGTATTTGACCTTAGTCTTTTCACATGCGATCTTCAGTCGAGCAGTCTTCAGTCTTCAAATCTTCAATCTGATGGTTTTCAGTCTTCAGATCTTCAGTCTAACTAGATAACTGAACTCTAACACTTGAGTTCGAAAAGTTGTAGTCTATTAAAAAGAAAATCTAAGAGTTTTGGTATCATCAAAACTAGGGTTATGATATTTCATTAATTTCCAAACATGAAATAAGTGAAGTAGCAGAACACACTCACATGCACTGTATACTCTGAATAAAAGTCACGAAAATACTCTCAGTATGCAGTAGATTAACAAGAAAAACGGCAGTATCTTTCAGTCTTCTTCATCCCATATAAATAGAGAAATCCTAGCAACACCCATGTTTGAATAGGATTCTCTCTGATCAAGTTGTAGGCTTATTGAAGTCTATCTGTAAGTACAAAACGAATGTGCCTATTTTCAGCTGTAGATTCGAATTCATGTTTATTATATCAAAACATGTAAAACATATCTCTAAATATATCACAAAACCGACAAGTATAAGACTGTTATGATCTCTCATTAAACTTATAATATCGAAAGGCAAAGTTCTAACATCAAAAAAGAACATCCGAAGATATATTATCTACATAATGACAATAAATATAAAGTATAGAAAATACTTTAACAAGGTTCATTGCGGATGTTCAAATACCAGAGGGTTAGACATCAAAAATACCAGAGGGTTAGACATCAAAATGATGAAAATACCTCTTCGCCTTTTGTTTCTATAGCTTTTTCTTTTTTTCTTCTTCTTTTTTTTTTTCTTTTTTTTTTTTCCTTATATCTCATTACTACACTAACCCTCTTTCTGTTTCGAAAAAATGAAATAAACTTCATTGTACATGGTAAAGTTGGTATGGTACAAACAACTTAAAATTAATCAAAACTACATTGCTTCGGAAAAACTAAAATTGCATTTTAATTAACATATAATTAATCAAATCTTGTAAATTTATTTTTCTCGCATAAAGAGGAAATTATGAGAAATCAAACTGATATTGCATAGATCCATTTTTAAAATCAGGTTTTTATGATTTGTTGGATTTCATTATTGAAACAGTTATAGATTCTAATCGAATTTTATGATTAATAATCAAGTAATTAAACTCAAAAATTGCTCGCAATTATATACACAAGGTTCAAAGTTTGATATAATTAAATACACATTTAGAACACGAAAGCAAATCACCCAATAGTGCATTTTATGTATTTTGGTCGAAATTAAATTGGAGCCAACCGCCTTCTATTAATCGAGTAAGTCGACATGACATCTAGCAACCATATTAATTATTCATTAATATCGCGAAATTATATGTTGAGTAACAACAGTCAGATAGTTAGGAGATACATTAACTGCTTCCTAAAAAAAACATTAACTGCTTCCTAATTACGAAGACCGAAAGCATTCAATGTTTGCGCTTTTAGCTTATGAGAATTTGGGCCATGCATGATGTGGTCACTTGTGCTTGCTAATTAAATATTCTATAGACTCCCTCCATCCCATATATATAGGCTTGTTTCTGGAGTATTATCACATTCACATGCATGCAGACGTCTCTCAAAGTGTGAAGATGAAGTCTATTCAGCTGAAGTCAGTTAGCATAGTTAGTTATTAGAATTAGTTACAACCGATTTCTCTTCTCTCTCTCTGTAGCTCGAGTATAAAAGATGTAACCTTCACACCTTGTAATTCAATTCATTATGAAATGAAATCGGAATATTGCTTTTCTCTCAAAGCCTAGCTTATCTAACATGGTATCTAGAACATTTTTTGAGAAAACAAATCGGCTGCACGAAATCTGAGATCGTTTCTGTTTTTCTCTCTTTTGATTTGTTATTTTCATTGTTTCTTCTTCGTTGATCCTATTCATTTGTGGTCCTGGCCACCGATTATACTCAAGCTTCCGCTTCATCATCATCTTTACCAAATTTGCATCCATTATTTCTTCGGCTAGACCGAAGCAACTATGCATTCTGGCATCCGAGCCCATGGACTTGAAGATCTGATCTCTCCTACGGCTGCTCCACCACCACAGCTACTACCAACCAATCACAAGCTCAAATCCAGAATATATGAACTGGATCCGCAAGGATCAGTTCCTGGTCAGTTGGATGCTAGCTTCAAGGCCACTTAGTTCCTGCAGCTGCTATTTGGCACACACTGGAGCAACTTTTTCAATCACAATCGCGTGCTACCTGAATTCACAGAGAAAACGATCTCTCATTATAGATGATTTTTTCCTTCATATGCGTAGTTATGCTGACCAATTGAGTGCTGCAGGGCATCATATTCAGGAAGATGAGCTAGGCGATTACATCCTTAATGGATGTGGACCAGAGTTCGAAGCTGTTGTGATCAACCTCACACATCGAACTGAACCACCATCACTTCAGGAAATGCAGCATGCACTGCAGTCACATGAAATTTGCCTTCAACAGTCAGCATACATCAATGATCCAATGGCCAACTACGTGCAAAGAGGTCGAGGTACACGAGGCAGAGGCATGGTTGGAAGGAGTTTCAAGTACACTGGGGAAACTGCTATTGTCTGTCAACTATGTAGAAAAACAGGTCATGTAGCTTTAAAGTATTTTAAGCGATTTGATGTCTCATTTACTGGTGCAGATACTCCAAACTCTCCACCACAAGCCTATGTTACAAATCTTCACAAACTTCCTGAGTATGAATTCAATGAGGAAGAAGGTTTCTGGTATGTGGATAGTGGTGCCACCAATCATATAACAAATGATCTGAGTCACCTGCAGCTACAATCCCCCTACAATGGGATAGAAAATCTCACAGTTGGTGATGGTAAGACAATCCCTATCTCCTCTATTGGTCACTCTCTAGTTCAGTCACATACCTCTCCTCACAAATCTCTTCTTCTCAACAACATTCTCTATGTACCTCAAATAACCAAAAATCTGCTTAGCATCTCACAATTTACTAAGGATAACAATGTCTTGTTTGAATTTCATGACACCTGCTGCCTTGTGAAGGACAAGAGGAGTCTCCAAACTCTGTTGAAGGGAACACTTGATAAAGGCTTGTATATATCAAATTGATTTGTCTCAGTTCAATGCTAGGTCAGCCTCTCCTGTTCCAAATTACTCTTCAGTCAATGTAGTTTCCACTTGTAATAGCAATATCAATTGTAAAATCTCTTGTCTAGCTATTAATAAAATGGATCTTTGGCATAAACGTTTGGGCCATCCTAGTCTGCATGCGTAGTTAAGCAGCACTTGTCATGCAAACACTGATAGAACTTTGATACCAAAATAGTTCCCCAAATTAAGATTCATGAATCAGTTTAATGGAAGTATGACAGACCTTAGAGTTAAAGATGTTAATGATCATCTTTATAACTAGCTATGAGATTCTTTCATCAGAATTATGTCAAAACAAAAAATTAAATGCCTAGATTTTGAGAAGTGTGCTTACTCACCACATTGTGTAATCGAAAGTATGCAGTATAAGTATTTTCGTGTACTGATATCACATCGGTACAATCATGTGACCGACATGTTTCAATAATTTCCGAGATAGCCTAAAATATAATCGGCGCATTGCATTAAACTGATAGGCTTGCTTTATCTTTCATCCAACATAAAGGATTCGTCAGACGTGAAGCTAACCAACCTGACCACCACGATTCATTTGGAAAAACCAACTTCAATTCCTACAGAAACAGCATAACATCCATGACCAACCAATACATACTATGAACAAAAGCCCAAATTAAACTCACAAACTGCGCAAGGGGAGCACTCGGATCACGTCAAGTGATAAGCAAAATCTTAGGATCACTCACACTTGCATTTGCATATTCATCGTCAATGCTCGATCGGGGAACTATATTCAATAAAAAAAGCAACTCAGTTTCGAATTCAAACCCACAATCCACCTCTTATATCTGAACATCAATCACTAAACAAGCAACAAATTTGATACTATTTACATCCTCCAGATTCTCAAGCTATTCAAAAACACCAAAATTACATCAGAAAATACCAGCGGT
This sequence comes from Salvia miltiorrhiza, assembly GCF_028751815.1. NCBI lineage: Eukaryota > Viridiplantae > Streptophyta > Magnoliopsida > Lamiales > Lamiaceae > Salvia > Salvia miltiorrhiza. Next base: position 46,962,748 of record NC_080390.1, on the reverse strand, counting down.
TTGTTCCTGAGCTCAGTAGGAATCGGCTTTCCCTCTAATAACCATAACACATAACAACAAAAACGTTACCTATTGGAACTGAATTGAAACGGAAGAGCAGATAGTTTACCTTCCAAGGCCTCTTCTTCTCGTAGAGCAAGCGCTCTTTCCCCTCCAAGCTCTTCCGGTAGAGATACTCTCTCCTCAATCTCACGTTTCTCTTCAACATCTCTCTCTTCGTCGCCCAGAATCCTCAAATCCTATGAACCCTAACCCCTGACAGCAAAAGCTAGCCCTAAGGATTAGTTTATCTATCTATACTAATATTAAACTCGTGAGCCTCAGTCGGATTGGATTTCATTCAGGTTGGCATCTTCTCGTCTGAATTTGTGATCTATTTTCTCATGGTGCTGGTTGAGATCTGAGCCCCTTATCTTTATCTCCATTCTATCATTTCTTTAGTAGTGTCTGTGTGGTGTGTTTTAGAGATGAGGAGCTAATTCTAGTATCCATTTTCAACCAGGCACATCTTTTTTACGCAAACTAAAACAAAAACATTACTACAGACAAGTCATCCCCATAATCTTCCTGGGTCGTCTTTTATTCCAGTGTTTCGTCATTTCATGCTGACATCCATTATGAATTCATAATATTTTAATTTCACCTTTACTAAATAATGAAATTAATCTAAAACAAGCCTAGCTATATTTGACTACTGCTTCGTAGTTTGTACAATCTTTTGCTTAAATCTCCCAACGCACATGCTGAGAATTCCTGTTTTTTGGTTTTCTTATCCTCGTAGAATGTAGTGAAAATTTTGGAACTCCATCTCATTGATTGAAGATTTGTCCAGCTCCATATGTGACGTCTTTCACTGGTATATTGGACTTTATGAAATACGTTATTGCAGTACAATCCATTGTCATCGAAGATGAACTTCTCAAATATTGAGGTTTTACCAGCGCAGAAGAATATATTTCTTAGCAGGCCACTTGAATATATTTAGATAACATCCAGTTGTATTTTATCCATTGTTTTCCTATCCCATGGTCATTCTCACTTACCCTGTAATGCAGGCATCATCTCTACGAGAAACGTAAATCAATTGATCTGAAAGAGATTGGTCCCCGCTTTGAAATGTTCCTTTTCAAGGTACCACTATATTTAACCTTGAAAGGCCTGTTTTAGTGACTCATCATTAATTGAATTAATCTCCATGAAATTGATTCAAGATATGTATGTCATGTCATGATTTTGAAGTAGAAAATTTTGTAGCATTTTTCAAGAAATGGATTTCTCAATCTCTCTTGATGTCTTTATAATAGGATAATAACCTGCGAACCACGCAGAAGAGGGGAAACTACGGTACGTTATAAAGAGAAATTGGATTCTCACCGTATCCCAACCCGATACAAAGTGTGAAAAGTATGAATGTATTATAGCTAGTGGCAACCTAGTTTGTTACTATCATCTTGTGATTTATGAGTAAAAGGGCCGTTGAAGAAAGCCCTAAATTTGGGCAATTGATATAGAGGGATTTTCTAACTATCATTGCCACAATCCTATATACCCAATTTCATCTGAGAAAATTGCAGTGTGTGAAGTGTGTGTAAATGAGTAGTCTCCTATTTCAAGAATCTCTTCCATGCATGGCTCTCCATACCAGCCTCCCATGTCATTGGATGGTATTGAGGTTTCTTCCATCATACGAAACCAGTTGAAATCTTGGACCGTATTGTTGTTGTTGTCGTCGTCGTTGAGGCACCAGTAGGTCTCAACGATTGAGTTGGGATTCGAGTATGTGACCTCCTCCGTAGCTTGCTTGGGAGCTTCTCCTTCGACCCTTGTAGGCTCGTCGTGGAGCAGCTCCCATAGCGCATTGGCCTCGAACTCCGCCACTTCAAGCTCTTCAAACTCATCTTTGGTTGTGAGTGAAGGTAGAGATGAAGGAGATGGGCTAGTGTCCATCTTCTTTATTACCTAAAATTTTCTTAGAGAGAGAGAGAGATGAAGTGAGAGAGCAAGAGCAAGAGGAAGCCATAGATATAGGCAAACAATGTGTTGAATTGATGGATATGATAGTGTTGTTTATCTAATTATATGAACTTTTCTCGTGCGGGTAAGAAATAATTATATGATAAAGTGGAAAATACCATGACGCCTTTATTTAAGATTGATGGAGCCGTTTACCTATTTTCTTAAATCTTTATATTTCTCTTTTACTCAATAATTTCTTAGTCTTCGGAAGATTAAAAAAATGTTTGAGTTGAAAGGGTATGATATATTTCTAAAACAAGTGCAATAATTAGCATAGTGGAATCAAAGAGAATCTTCTCATTGTAAAATACCATCCATAAAAGAAAAATAAGTTTGTTCTACTTTGAAATTATTTGGATTTGATCTAATTTCAATTTCTCATGAATGTTGAGGGCTACAGTGTAAACACAACATATAAATTACGAACTAGTTGAAGTGCATGAATTTTATGTAGAACACGTATGAATTCTTTGTGTATATATCTGAATTGCGAAAATATAATTTTTGCTACCTACGAGATTTGGACTCAGGACCATGAATTCATCCAACAAGGTGATGAATCAATCGTAAATCTTGATGATCTAAGTACTGAAAATGATTCTTATTTTTTATTTTAAGTTTTTTTTATAGATAGACAATTGAAAGCTAAATGTTTGGTGAATAAATTGGCGTAATAACTGAAATAACTCCTATCATATTTATCAACCTTGCAAACTACACCTATATTTAATTGTTGTCTAAAACACACACACACACACACACACACACATATATATATATATATATATATATAAAATTAAGGGTTTCCAAGTTGAGCTTATTTACCTCACTTATCCAAGTATTATAATTTTTTATATTGATTGTCATTTACATAATACGGATTATTGATTGATTATATATATATGATGCTCGAAATTAAATGTCGTAGAAGTACTCTAGACATTGCATATGGTACCACGTGGCATGAAATTAATTTTTTTTTTCCCTTCAAATTTCATTTAACTTTTAATAAAAATAGGATCTCTAATAGAACCACGTAGGAAAAATTTTAGAATAGTTCACGATATACTTATTAATTATAAAGTTATATTCAACATATATTTCACTAATGTGACAATTGAAATGAGTGCATATGATGGTACCACGTGGCATGAAATTAATTTTTTTTCCCCTTCAAATTTCATTTAACTTTTAATAAAAATAGGATCTCTAATAGAACCACGTAGGAAATTTTTTAGAATAGTTCACGATATACTTATTAATTATAAAGTTACATTCAACATATATTTCACTAATGTGACAATTGAAATGAGTGCATATGATTTAAAAACAAGGGTTAATTACGCCAAAAACCATGAACTTTGGGCCCATTTCCAAATTTTCCATGAACTTTGATTTTTATCAAATTTTCCCTGAACTTAAAGGCGGGAACAATTTTTCCATGAATTTCAGCTCCGGTAATACTCCGGTCTGACCTGGCACTTTTTCAGTTGACTGAAATATGACATGGAATTGCCGGAGAATTAATAAAACGACGTCGTTTAATCTCTCTCTCAACCCAGACTTCCCTCCCTCATCTCTCTCCTCCGTTCCCGGCGAAGGTCGCCGCCTCTTCAGCCACCCTAAAAAATCAAGGCATGCGGGCTGGGGACTGTGGCTTGGAATCGGAGGTGGCGACTGTAATGGCTGGAGGAAGGCCGATTTTCTGAGCCCTAATTTCAGGAATTCAGAGTCGGAGATCGGCAGGAGCCGATGAAGGTGGCGGCGGACGCTGCGCTTCTTGATGTGGGTGATTGGGGGAAGAGAGAGAGAGATGAACGAGGGAGGGAGGCAGAGTGAGATAGAGGAGAGGGGAGCAGGGGCGGCGGCGCAGTCGCGACTTGCCGGATCTTGCAGAGCTTAGCAACCATGAATGAAGTAATCGAACTTGACGAAAACTGGGAGCGGAAAGACGGCGGCTTTCGTCCTCCCAATCCTCCACCGACTTGCCGGAGGATCATATTTGAAATGGGGAAATTTAAAAACCCTAAGTAGTTTATAGCTTGAGAATTTGGGAGAAAACGGAAGGAAGGAAAGGGGGAGAAGAAGAGGCGCCGGCCTCGCGGCGGCGGAGGCGGTGAAAATCAGAAAGAAATCTTCTGCGCCGCCACCCTTAGTTTCTAGGGTTTCCACGCAACCGACTTCATCTTGTTAGGCGTTGGCTAACAACAGCATAGCCAACAACCAGGTACTGCGGAGGGGGGCGGCGGATCTGCGAGGTGGTGGGCGAGGTCTGCGGTGGACGGCGGCAATGGAGGTGGTCGATTGGGATTTTCTGTTTGAGTTTCCAATTTTCAGATCGGGATTTGGGGCGGCGGATCTGCGAGGGGTGGTGTGAGGTCGGCGACGCGAGATCTGGGGAAGAAGTAGATATTTTGAGGGAGAAGAAGTTGACGGCGGCGATGGATGTTTGGGGAAGAAGAAGAACGAGGGATGGAGGTGACTGGTGCGGCGGCGGCAGGGACGCCGGATCTGGTGCGGGTGCCGGAGGCAGAGCAGAGCCAGAGCTGCTCTCGGCCAGAGCAGAGCCAACGCAGGGCCAGAGCAGAGCCGAGCCGAGCCACGTAGGCGCCTTGTCAGCTCGGTATTGCCACGTAGGAGCCAGCTCAGACCGGAGTATTACCGGAGCTGAAATTCATGGAAAAATTGTTCCCGCCTTTAAGTTCAGGGAAAATTTGATAAAAATCAAAGTTCATGGAAAATTTGGAAATGGGCCCAAAGTTCATGGTTTTTGGTGTAATTAACCCTAAAAACAAATAATTTTATATATGTAAAAATTTAAAATTTTCGAAATTGTACAAATCAAATCTCTTTAATTTTTTTTAGAAATGTACAAACCTAAAAACACGTGGTTCAACTGTTTTAGGATTTGACATTAGAAATGTAAAGTCGGTTGATGTCGCAAGCGTATTTAGATAGAATAAATTGTTAGCTAATGTCCAATCTCTAATTCTCACACATGTTTTAATCTATTTATAAAATTGAATTTAACTTGCTCTCGTCTCTAGAATTAATTTAATCATATTAATAGTCATAAGATTAATTGTTATTTCTAATTTTTTTAGTTTTTAAAATACGCTTATTTTTTATTTCTTCACCCACACAAAAAAAAATGAAAATCCCTCTATAAATAATTTCTACGAAAAGAAATAAGGGCTTTAGGTTATCTAGTATTTAAAATTAAGAAAAAAATAAATATTTGATATTGTTCGATAATTTCTAAATATTCGCCCAAATCCAACAAAGTAAACGAGAACCAATGAAATGAAATAGAGATTGAAGATAATTAAAAATAAGAGATACAAAAAGAAAAGTCAAATTCTCCTGTGCACCCAGGTGTACGGTGTTATTTCGATAACATGATATTGTCATTTAATGTTAGTGTCATTTCGCGATAGTGTTATTTATATAACATGATAGTGTCATTTATAAAATAAAATAGTATTAGTGTCATTTAGTGTAAATGTTAGTGGCATTTGCACCCAGGTGCACAGGAGACCACCTCAAAAGAAAATCATAATATTGGCAAATAGGGCATAATCTTTAGAATTCCAAACTAATTAAGTCTTTTCTTTTAACAATAGTGCAAATTGTTTGACCTACTTTCCTACACAAAGAAAAGCCTATATACACATAAAATTAGGCCTAAATTTATGTAAGTTAGGAAAAAGGAAATATCTTTTGCCTTTCAAAAGAAAAAGAAAAAAAGTACCTAAATTTGCCTCAAGATTGCATGATCCATGTTGGATCTACCGAACATTTTATTCAAACCTCACTAAATTATTATGGGAGCTTTGTATATGGTTTTAGGTAAAAAGTATTAGCCCAACCCCATTAACATGTAAAAAGTAATGCAAAAACTTTTTTACTTTTATTATTTTTCATATCCACATTAAAAAAAATACATACATATATATATATATATATATAGGAAGAGGTTCTAATAAAAACCTCTGTTAAAATGAGAACTAGGAACCTAATCTTGACCTTTTAAATATTAGATCTAATGGTTAGGATTTAGTCAACAAAAGAAACTGTGCATCTATTATATTTTACTGTGCACTTAAAAAATATGTAATTTATGCAATTGAAACCAACAATGCAAAATACTCAAACAAATCGAAATTGTGCATCTATGCAATTGAAACTGTGCATATATGCAATCGAAATTGTGCATCTGTAGTTTAATCTCAGCCCTCTATTTTATTTAAATCAATGGCTTTAAATTGGTTCCTAGTTTTCATCTTAAGAGGGGTTTTTATATTAACCCTACCCTATATATATATATATATATATATATATATATATATAGGGATGGGCTACCGTGAAAACACTTCTTAAAATAAAAATAAAAACGTTTTTCAATGTACAAATTTTATGTAGAACAAGTATGAATTCATACAACAGGATTACGAATTGTGAAAAATAAATTTTTGCTACCTTTGGGATTCGAACACAGGACCACGAATTCATCCAACAGGATTACGAATCAACCGTAGATCTTGATGATCTAAGGGCTGAATTTTTTTTATATTTTATATTTTAAGAAGTGTTTTTATTTTAGGTCTCCCCTATATACATATATATATATAGCAATATTAAGAAATACGTTTATTGGATTGAATGAGGACAAGAATATAAATGGTTAATGATAAGATGAAATTAACATAATCCGAAATCTTCATTCTGTGATGGATTGAAGTGCGGTCTCCCATGCAAATTCAATTCGGGCCTTCTCTTTTTTCTCAAATCTCAATTTTGAACTATTTGAAGATTTATTTCCACTCTTTTTATTGGGGGATTGAAAATTGCATCATTAGAATCTTGTTGATTAGTTGAGTCGATGCCGAAAAACCTCACATGCAAGTTTCGGGCCTTGGGTTTTATCCCGGGCTTTATGAGAATCCCGCTGAAGGATGATAGGTTGCTCTGGAAGGCATTATATTCTCGACCAATGAGAAGTCCAGGCTCGCGGCGCTAGGTTTCTTGATCCGGCGCCTGAGTTTCTTCATGGTCCTGCGGGGCACGAGGTAGTACCTTTGGCTTGGGACGAGGGTCTCTTCGGGCCGAACTACCGAGTCCCAGGGCCTTCGGAAGATTTCGGGCCGGGCTAAGACAAGAGGGATTCTTTTGTATGATCATAGCTGCTGGAGTGGCCATGTAGTAATGCTCCACGTGCCCTCTGGCGTGGACGATCTTCACGGCCCGGGATTGCTCATGCCTCGGGCTGGATCCCAGGCCAAAAACCGCGGAGATATCATTAGGCTTCTTGTTGCCAAAGATCTTGTTAAGCATTTTTCTTCTTCTTTTGTTGCTTGAAATGGATTGAGCAATTAAAATTAATGGAATGAAGGATTGTTGAGATTTAAGAGATGGGATTAGTTAGTAGACAACGATGAGTCCAAGAAATTAATTATTGATTGATTAGTTTAGTGATGTATGTTTGAATAGCCTGCCGACTTGGAGGAAATTTCTTGATATTATTATTTTAATTGGATGTGTTTTTTCACTTCTTTGTATTTTTGCTAGTGTTTTTATGCTACAATGCAAGTTACATATTCGGCCCAATAAGTTATTTATGCCGTACTAAATAGTTAATTTGTATTGTGGTTTTTACTGTATTTTGGAAGAAAAAAAATTATTTATTAGCGATATCATTTTATATATTTTTACAATTGAAGCCTCTCATATTCTTTTTTAGCGATAAAACTATATCAGTTTTTAGCAACATAATTTGAGGATATTTACAAAATAAAAAATAATGTTATAATTGCAATGTTTCAAACATTATCTAACAATAAAGGTTAAGTAGATATTAGTAAGAGGTAAGCCTGTAAATGTTAAATTATAATATAATAAAATAATATTCCCCTATAAATCCAAATCACTTTTATACGGAATATACCGCAGTTGACATAGAGATTAACATAAAAGCATAGGCCATCCAATTGCAATCAGTTTTCACCAAAGTGTTACCTAAAAAATTTCATCAACATATGCTTATGAATGCATAGAAAAGGCATATTGTAGAAGAAAAAAATGCAATAACAAAAAAAAGGATAAAATCTGCAAAAATCCAAAGCAAACAGAAATCACTAAGGCAGAATGAAAGGCAGAATGAAACCTGCAAAAAAGAGATAGAAAAGTTGAATTCTTGATTATTTAGTCTATCAGAAACATAAAATTCCCCATATGAATATAACAAGGCCAGTTACAACAGTTGGGAAAAGGTACATCTTCCTTGCTACCTGAAAAAAAAAAATCTAACTTTACAGGAAAGACGAAGGCGGGGGAGAAGACGAAGAACTAAGGGCGAAACAATAGGGGGAGAGAACGAACACCTACGAACCACACATGAGAAGCCTATAACAACTCTAACTTTCAACCATGTTGGGTATCTTCGCCTAGCCGGTGGTTCACCACTTGATTCCCGAGCCGTCCTGCCGCCTCCACTAGTGCTCAAGCACTTTAGATCCACGAACTTGTCCTTCTTCTTCTTCGAACCTGTTCCTGCAATACCAGAGAAAGAGCAAGTAAAAGAGGAAAAAGGAAAACAAAAGGAAGAAGAAAAGAGATCAGAAGTAAACAAAGAACACAGTTGGAAAAATGGGAAAAGGTGTCCCAGGGACACGGTTGGCTCAGATTTTCCCACGGTGGTAGAGCACTTCCGGCAGCTCAAAGACCAAGGCACAATAGGGACGGGAAAGGTAGATCGGAGCTCTGGTCTGATGAACACAACCACCAAGGGTCAGGAATCCGGTGGTCAAGATTCCGACAGCTCAGAGATCCTCCCCTTTATCACCAATCAGGAAACCTAAGGTCAGGAATCCGGTGACTCAGAGTTCCACCCTCTATCACCAATCAGGAAACCTAAGACCAGGAATCCGGTGGTAAGGCTCACGACCAGAGGAAGCTCTTACCCTACGGCCACAACTTCAGAGACTAGAACGGAAACCAGAGTACTGAAGGAATAGAAGAGCCTTCAGCGTAGAGATCAGGTTTTTAGTCACATCAGAACTTCCCCCAGTCGAAAGCTTATACCCAAGAAGGAGAAGGGACAAGTTCGTGGATCTAAAGTGCTTGAGCACTAGTGGAGGCGGCAGGACGGCTCGGGAATCAAGTGGTGAACCACCGGCTAGGCGAAGATACCCAACAAACCAAAACCAAAAGAATCGAAACCTCTACTAAACAAGGAAGCTAAAACCTATAGAAAGGGCTCCCGAGGATTACAGAGTCAAAAACCATCTACGAGGAAAAGCAAGAAAGAGACGGTTGGCGCGTTTTCTGGCCTCAATTAACTTAAAAAAGAGTAGTTACCAGTCACAGGAAGACCACAAAAATTTATTAGCCAATTTCATTGGCCCACCTTCTATTAATTTACACTCAGTTTACTGGCATTCTTTGTGTTTCTGATCTTACCATTCAATCAGAGCATATGGTTGGAAATTCCATTGAGAGAAGTAATGAATGGGATTTCGAGTTGTCACCCCTCAAGGAGAACCGTGTCCTCTCTTAGTAGTTGCTTACTTTTAGAGTCGATAGCGTTTTACTTCATCCTCCAAGCGTTTTACTTCATCCTCCAAGTTTCGAATATTCTTCAAATCTTCCGCTGCATACTTTTGGAGTCGATAGCATTCACCAATCCAAATATTCAAATTTGCAGCAGCAGCCTCATTTTCATCCCTTGAATTCTCAAGATTACGAATTTCAGGATCGATCCAATGAAAGAAACCACATTGATCCTGCAAAATAGGATGTAGCTTTAAGGATGACAAACTGCACTAAACCTCGACACAAATCTCATGGGTTTGTACCTTTTTCTGGTTGATGGGGCAACACAGGAATCTTCGGCAAGGATTTTGCAAGGTTTGTGAAGTCTTCATCACAGCTAGTCTTTTGCATTCACAGAGTGTTGGTGGACGTCGTATACCACCAAACAATTCATGCGGAATTACCAAAATAAATTAGTATAATGGTAAGCAGGGTCGATCCCACAGAGAACAGTTAAAAATCATTCAAATCCCTAAATCTATAAAATCGGTGATGCCACCACGCCTTAATTTTAAGAAGAATTAATTAAAACTAAGAATGCAAAATTAATCAAATAAAAGACTCTTGAATTAAATCAATTAAAAAGTTAATTCGGCTCAAATAAATTCACACCAATTTAATCTGTGATCATCGACGCAATAATTAATTAATCTCTATTAACCAATTAGTTATAGGATACCGTGATACGCACTGATATACCCCAATTCCTACTTACTGTGTCGATAGACAGCTAGATACGCTAGTCTTGTCTATTTCCCTTATTAAAATATAACCTAGCTGGAGACGCCAGTCTTAGATTTAATATTCTAATAACATTAAGGTGAAGGAACCCAATTTATATCAATTATCCTAGATACGCTAGTAATAATTAATATACCAATTAATTCCTACTACGAACATGGTAGTTTTGTCACTAATCAGCTCTATTCCAACAATTACGGATTGGAGGTGCTAATTAACTATAATCCAATTAAACCTAAGTTGATCAGGCTTAAATAAAATCGGAATTATCTTTAAACCCTAGGAATTAATTGGAATTAATAGGAATCAATTTTTAAACCAATTAGGTCTCACAGATTATTAAATTAATGATTCATTATTCTCGCCGAATTAAAAGCTTAGCTACTCATAATTAAATTAACAACAACCAAAGAAATAAAAGAAACTATAATAATCAAATATGATAAACAAATAATACGTAAATTAAAACCGACAAATAAATAAATACGTAAGAATAAAAACTTGAAATAAATTAACCACAATTCGATTACTCCTTCAAGATCCAGTCGCAATTCTCTTCCCAAAATTCAAAAGCTAGAAACAAGTAAAATATTGAAACTTTGCATGCATGAAACTTAAAAGAAAATCGTCTGCACTACTAAAGGAAATAAGTGTATAAAAAAACTAAAACAAAGTCAAACTCTAAAAACTAAGGTCTAAAATTGCGGCTAAAATCTAATGATAAAAAACAAGAATGATAACCTTATCAAAATCTAACTATGCGGCTACTCCAAAAGCAAGAGTCCTAACTAGATAAAAAAACAAGGGATTAAAACCCCTAAGTGGCCGAATCACCCCCAAGCCCAATAAATGGCAATTTTCGGCCCTTACACAATAAATGAATCAAAATTAATTGAAACAAGAGTTTTGGGCTAAATTAAATCTAAAATAATTAAGTCAAGCCCAATTTCAAAACTCTTCCAAAATCAATCAACTTCTTCCATAATTCTCGACTTTCACCAACTTCCTCCATCCACGAGCATCCATCTCCAATCCATCTAATTCCTATGCCAAAACATCACAAACCATGTAAAATCATATAAAATCATGGCGAAACACACACTAAACTAAATAGCTAAAATACACACATCAAGTGTCTCTATTGAAGGTGTAGCCATGGTTGAAGCGCCGGACGATGAAGATGGCGAGAGAGTCAGTGTTGCCCTCAGTATCGAGTTCTAGTTCTATACTGTATTTATCTCATGTGCCTATATATAGGTACTTTTCCTGACCTATTAGACATATATCTTTACCTATTTTCACCCTTCTTCTTCCTCTTTTCATATTTTCAGTTTTTAGATTATAATTTTATAGCTTTCATAGATTAGATTTTATTTCCTGCAAGATTGAAGAATTCAACATTCAAGTAGTTGTCACGATTATTTTTCGGGTTTTATTTAATTCAAGTTTATTTTCAATTGTTATCTTTTTAATTATGTTCATGTTTTATTTCATTATGTCTGCCTAAGTTTTTAATTTGATTCTAGGGTTTGTAAATAGTTGATTAGATTTATGTGATTAACTTGTTAATACCTTTTTGCCTTTCAGTTTATGATTCATAATTCTTGGTGCTTAATTTCTTGTGAATTGGCTGATCAATAATTTGCATGTTTAGCTATTCGGTTTGAGGTCTAGCGGAGATAACTATTTAGCGAATTTAGGAATGTGTGATATGATTTTAACCTTAAGACGTGACGAAGATAGGTGGATCATAGGGAGCTATTCTTAGGTGCTTTTAGGAATTAGTAGATTTAATTTGGAAGTACTTAGAGTTATTTCGGTTATCAGTCCCTATAGAGACGATACTCTGCTTGATATTTATTACTATAATTGCGTTGTATGAGTTGTAGTTTTCATTGTTAATAAAATACTGATCATCGATCCGAAAATTCGAAAATCAGAACCTAATTTAAATTTTGATTTTGTTCGGATCAGATATTCGAATTTTGAGTATTTCGCTCACCTCTATCTAAAAGGTCTTAGATAGCATGAGTTTTATTATTATTATTATAGATTGCTTTATAAAATGCTTTACTTAGTTATGTTAGTATAAGTGAGACGCATGTTATATTATATCGAAATACAAAACGGAACATCATTTTACTATAAAAAAAATTCTAAATTGATTATATCTTGTTATCAGCTTGCAAGATGATTATTCACCAACTTTAATAGTGCTTGTTGAGGCTGCACCACTATATTCAATGCATGATTATGTTTACGAGAAAAGCTAAATTGTTTGCTACTAGATTTCTTCCTTTTCGGCTGTGGCGATAATTAGTAATTAATGTTTGAGGATTATTTGAAAGCAATAACGTATGATTATCTTAAACCTTAGACAGTGAATACGTTAATCATGTTTATCTATTATTATACAACCCTATAGGGTGGCCGAAGGCCAGTCATACAAAGATTAAAGGTAAACTTTCATAATCGTGTAACACTTATTCAGATAAATATAATATTTGGAAACATGAATGTCGCTTGGGTTTGGCAAAGAGCAAGTATTGTACTTGTGGGTCCTTCTTGACTCTTGACTTGAAACCATAAGCTCATAGCTTGGGCTACAATATATGACCAAACCCACTGCTGGGCTGGTCGGCCCAACATCTTAATTCTCCATTTTCAATAAATTCTCTTTAAACAATTTCTCACTTGTCTCATCATTCGATTACGTTTCACCAAAATAATACTTTAATCATAACTTTACTCAACTCATAAAAATGAAATTAAATACTACATAGGTTTGAAAGAATTGGTCAAAGTTGAATAAATGAATATATATATGTATGGGGTATAGGAATTTTAGCATTTTACACGACATCAAATCAGAATACGTGAAAGGCCACAATGTGCACAAGTTATGTAAATCAAGCAACAAGGTTTACAAAGGCATATTATATCCAAATCGTTGAAATGAAATACTATACATTACAGTTTCTTTCAAAATATCATAAGCACAACTGTCAATAAAGTTTAATGACTCTTAGCAGGCAATTAGTGTGAATAAATTAAGTCTCACTTATAGAATCTTACGGCGGCAAGACTCACACCCTAAGGTGCCCCACCTCCTCTCTATGTATGGTTCATGAGGAAGAGGATCGATTCTTTTTTCTCCTTCGAATTAAATAGCTAGCGACCAATTTATTATTATTATAGAAGGTTAATCGTATGCTATGAAATTATAGCCACTATTTATTTTCAAAAGACATAACAAAAATCTCTTTGTCTTGATATTTTGTAATTGTGTTTTTCATGATTTTCGAAACTTGTAGTCAGTTTTAGGTTGCACCCTTCGTACACCTTTTGAATAAATGTAAAATGTTACTTGTATAAAAAAATAGCCATATTTGATTTTTTTTTTTTAATAATGTACAAGTAATTAGAAATGCATGCAATTGTGAGATTCACAAAATTGACAATTATTTTACTGTCAACAAATAATTCACTTACCTAATAAGAGAAAAAACTTAATACATGCGAAAAAGAATAATAATTAAATTCCCCTAAACAAAAAGAGAATAACAATTAAATTAGATTATCTTTTTTATCCATCGAGTTTCTATTTCTCAACACAAAACAACGGTAACCTTTGCATTGTAATGTTGAGGTTGCAAACATGCGTATCTTAAAACTTCCATAATTGCAAGCATCCAGTAAATAAACTATAGAAACATTATGGAATTTCTTACAATACACAACAAGTGTCCACAATTGGACAACTAAAAATATGAGATGAGTCATTTTTAGATAGAGATCAACGTCAGTTGTTCTTATTTTTTCTTAATTCTTCAATAAAATTGCTACAACACATTCTCAAATGATCCCTACAAAAATTTCACCCATAAAACTAGAAACAGGAATCGGTTGGCGGGTAGACGGATTTTCGTATATTTTCCATCTCGTCATTCTTTATGATGTTTCGTATATGTGCAGTACTCAACTCAACTCGATTCAATTCGACTGATTTAAACTACTTATATTAGTAATAAAACAAACTCAATAATGCCATCGCCATAACTGTAAAATAGTATTAGCCAAAAATATCAAGTGTCTGCAAGAAAATTGCGTGGTTACATGAGCACCGTTTGAAACCAACGAAACACTTCCTGCCCCTGCTATTGCCTCTCCACTTGCTTTCTTGCTGCACATTCACCACCAATAATTAATCTCGTTAATTATCATCCACCAATAATATTCAAATAATGTGATTCTTCAATTTGCTCGTTGCGATTAATTAATTGTCTTTATTTTAACATAAGGTGAATCAGTCAATGATCGATATAAATTAAATTGCAGAAACAAACACGCAATCAAACGATCTTGGACGGTGCCGCTATTCTCAAGAATATTTATTTCGGACACCTCAGCCAAATAGAAAAATACATAAATGGTTAAAACCCGCTTCCAATCTTTAACTAACTGTCCTATATTTCATTTGAATATTAGACGTCTAAGTTCTATTCACAATTTAGTTTTTGATGTTATCGATAATGTATACTTACTACCTTAGATCATCTGCACACTATAAATGCAGCACTAATATTAGACATCAATTAATTAAACTAGTACAACAATATATTAAATCACACGAGAACATATGACATATTCATAACCGCCCAAAATAGTAAAGGGATGAAAAGAGAGAGAGAGAGAGATTCAAAGCATGCAATTGGGATGGGGTTTGGAAACCGCACATGGTCACAACTTAGATGCCAACATTTTGATCACTACTTTTAAAAAGTGAATGGAATAAAAAGGAATTTCCAAGTAGGGGTCGACACAAACAAATAGAACGATCGATGTTAATTCATACAAAAACTAATTAATAATACTAAACAATTGCACATGTAAGGCATCCAACACATTCGTCACTTTACGTTAGTATCCAGTTTTAATCCATGTGGCAATGTTTCTATTACAAACATTTGCAGCAACAAAAAGGGTCAGCACCTGCAATTCAAAAGCCACTTTTTTTTTTTTTTTTATATATATATGTCGATCAACTCAATCTCTCCCTTAAATCAATTTCAGATGGTTGCAATAGATTTATTAACACTCGTACCCAACAGAATCCAGTAATGTACACTGTAATGAAATGAAATGGAAAAAAAAAAAGAGATAAAATTTTAAAAAAAATACCTGGCAGAAGGAGTAGGACAGAAAGTGATAATATAATCGGCAGAGGCGCACGTAAAAGTACTGGATTGATCATCGTAAGCGTAGCTGTAGGCGCGTGGGCACGCGTTCTTGAAGACCTGCGAGTATTGGGTGGGCCCGCAGGTATCCGGAGTGGCGTACGCGCCGGAGCAGCAGTATTTGGGGTCGCCGAATGCCTCGCACGCGCTCCTGCACGCCACGCATTCGCCTCCGCTGGTGCTCGCGCCGCTCACCACCTTCAGCTCCGACGGGCACGACTCGTTGAGGTCGCCCACGCAGCCGGTGCTGGAGCAGTTCCCGCCCTGCGGGACCACCAGCATTGGCAGGTTGTAGCCGTCGACGAGGCTGACGTCGTAGAAGTCGAGGCCGCCGGCGCCGTTGAGCGTGAACTCGGCCAATGTGGCAGGCGGCACCGCCCCCGCGCCGGAGCACTCCACGGCGCCGGAGCCGCAGTCCGCGGTGGCGCAGGTGAATTTCCCGGTGGTGGAATCCTGGGAACAGAGTGTCCTGCCCCAAATGCGGCCGGACCAGGAGGGCGGGACGGAGACGGGGAGGGAGTCGCCGGAGCTGAGGGCGAATCCGGTGGTGGAGAGCGGCTGGGTGCCGGCGCCGGATAGGATCCCCGGCCACACAGTGTAAGGGCACTGATTTACTAATGTGAATGTGGCCGATAATGCGGTCCGAGCTGGATTTGCAGTATTAAATTAGATTAGAAGGGCAGGACATGAAAATTAAGAGAATCAATCAAGAATGAAATATGCACCTGTGAATGTGAATGAGAGCATGAGAATGAGGAGGGAGAAATGAGGCGATGTGCTGCACATTTTGTGTTGAAATGAAATTGAGTGTGCGATGTAGAAATAGCAGGGGAAGTTGTGTTTTTTCGGGTGAGGAAGTGAAGAAAAAATGAGAGAATAGTTGAGATTAGGGAACCTACTTCAATTGTTAATGCTGGCAAGCCAACTTAGTCGCCTTATATAGGTGAATGGAGGAAGTTGGGGTCAGGGTGATATTCATAAACATTATTAATATCAACAATATCAACATCTATCGATATATAATAGCAAAATATATTCAAGTTACAACAATGATTCTCTATTATGTATGGGGCAATAACAATCTCATCAAATTCTAAATTTCAATTTTTATCCTCTTAATTCTAAATATTACTCCCTCCGTCCCACTGTAAGTGAGACCTTTTTTTTTGGCACGGGAATTAAAAAATGTGTATTTTGTGTGTAGGTGAAAAAGTGAAAAGGTGTTTAAAGGAAAAAACTTTTACCCAAAAAGGAAAGAGTCTCGCTTACAGTGGGACGCCCAAAATAGAAATAGTCTCAGATACAGTGGGACAGAGGGAGTATTTCCAATAATTAATTACATTCATGCTATATCAATGGTTACTCTCTTCACTCTATGGAAATATATTTATTATTGTATTATAGAAATTATACAATTTATTATTACTAGATTATATACATAGATATATATCAAGTATAGTATGTGTCGGAAAAATAAGAGGAATCTATTTTAATTTGAATATTAAATTTTTGGATCAAATTTTTCGCATGTTTATTTAGAATGTTACTTAAATTATATAAATATAAATTACCTAAAATATATTTTGTTAAGGGTTAAGTATCAAATGAGCCCCTAACATAGATGCCCTTATCACGTATAGATCCCTATAGTCGAGGTTGGTTCAACTAAACCCCTGAAGTCCTTAATTTCGTACAATTAGCCCCTCTGACTTAACGACCGTTAACTATTTTATTTTTATTTTTATTTCGTTGGTGGTGGGACCCACGCTTTCTTCTTCACCGAGCATGCCGGAAACACATCTGGACTCTTCCCTTCTCTCGCCGGCCGCCTTACCACCACCGCCCACGACGACGACCCTTTCAGTTTGTTCCTCGACTGCAACAACACAGAAGTGGAGTTCGTTCATGCAGTTGCCGCCGCAACGTCGGTGGCCGACATCTTGGAACAAAAATGGATACCTTAAATAGTAGCTTCCTTCTTCCCACACTACGGCCTTTCCAATTGGGATGTCGTTTCAAAGCTTTTGCTAGCGGTACAAGTCACAGAGCTCGTCGATGGCGTTTTCATAGGCTGCACCGCCAGTCACGTCGTCATCGACGGTATCTCTTTCTGGCATTTCTTCAACTCTTGGTCGGAGATCTCCCGCGGTTCTTACACCATTTCGAAGACCCCTGTTTTCAAGTCTTGGTTCCCCAGCAACATTCTCGGCGACAAACGGCCCCTCCGCCTTCCACGGCTGGAGCAGGATTCGCCGCTCAGCTCCGTTCCACCTTCGCGGCTCGAGAGGATCTTCCATTTCAGCAAGCAAACCCTATCCAAAGGCCAATTTCAATTTCCGAAGCTGGCACCGACAAAATCTTCTCTCTACAAGCGCTCTCCGCCCATCTATGGCGGAGCGTTTCGCGCTGTGGGTATTCGGGAATGAGCCTCGACATGATATATCCAGATGTGTTTCCGGCGAGCGGAGGGAAGAAGTTCAGTTGTGTTTCCGGCGTGCTTGGTGAAGAAGAAAGCGTGGGTCCCACCATCAAGTAAATTTAAAAAAATAAAAAAATAAAATAGTTAACGGTGTTAAACGGCCGTTAAGTCTGAAGGGCTAATTGCACGGAATTAAAGACTTCGAGGGTTTAGTTGAACCAACCTCGACTATAGGGATCTATACGTGATAAGAGTCTCTATGTTAGGGGCTTATTTGATCCTTAACCCTTTTGTTAACACCAAAAAGTACGTTTTATTGGCATTTCAAGCTTCATACAAGATGATATTGAAAAGTCAAATGCACAAAATTTAGATATGGTATTTCAAATTACAGACGAGATGTTGTTCAAAAGTTCAATGCTCAAAAGCCAGATGTGATCATTACAGCTCTAGATTATAATATGATCTTATAATTAAGGTCCATATGAGATGATACTCAGATAACATATGTTGTTTTAATTAAGTTGTTTCTTATCTGTCAATTTAAGAACATGTCAAAATTTAATAAATCTTATCTATATACAATTAACAACAAATACAGCACATAATTTTTTTTTATATATTTTTTCTTTTTTTTGTAAAATCTTCAATCCTACATCAACATTTTATAAAACTTCATCAAATAAAAGCTTATATAAAAATATATTTTTGTTATACCAACTAACGATAATATACTGACGAAAATAATTGAGATTAATATCATTTCAAATATTGTATCACTAGTTTAATTTGTTCAAATGAAATTAATTAAAAAAAAATAATTTTATATGTTATTGTAAGAGTAAAATTATATTGTCATTATGTAGACAAGTGATAGTATCCACAAATGTTCTTCTTAGAGTTAGCACAATATCTTGGTCAGTATCTTCAGATGTAGTAGCAGTTGAGATATCCAGAAGCTGTTAACATTCGAATTTTTTCAGCCATCTTGGAGTTATCTTTATGTGATTATTATGGATATAAATGACCACGAATCTACATATTGTATGAAGCATTATCATATAGCAATTACAGATAGACTCCGTCTTTACCTATCGAGTCCCGTTCAAGCTGCAACTCTATCTGAGTCCTTCAGTTTGCTAACGTATTTGAATGCATAAATGTCTCGGCACTCCAATTGATGCTTGAGCTTCTCGATTTCAGTTTGTTGATTTGCCACCAACAGGAGAAGCATCTCGTTCTGTCTGAGTTCGTGAATATATATGCGAAGAAGAAAAAGACCAGTTAGGGCTGCCGCTTTTTGTGATATTCTCCTGCGATTTTTTAGAATATTTTCGTGCATATTTTCAGATCATACAGTATGTAAGTGTGTTGTCTTGTTAATTGCTTATTTCATGTTGCTCATAAGCGATAGGTTGGTGTAGTTCTTTATTATTCGGTTGTTGCTTTCATTAGGCTGTTGGTGAATGTTTTCATAGGGTTTAGGTAGTGAATGTGTTGTATTCGCACCTAGGCGGTAAACTGTTGTCTTGCTCTCAATTGTCCATCGTTAATGGAGTTTTAGGAAGATATAGAGCCTAAGTAAGATCAAGTCTTGTTGTGTAAGTCTTTTATATATCTTAACTTAATACTCCCTCCGTCCCATTATTGAAGACACAATTTCCTTATTGGGGTGTCCCAATAATAAAGACACACTTCCAAATAAGGAAAGAATTAGGCTTTAATATACACTAATTAATTGCACCTTAATTAAAGTATAAATAAGACCAAAAAAATTCCTAAACCAATTTTCTACCCTCTGCCTCTCTCTTCCAGAATCGACCCCCCCTCTCTCTCTCGGCTCTCTCGCCGCCGGCGCCGCCCTGACCGCAACACCTCCCGACGAAGGCCGGCGGTATCCATCCCCATCTCGCCCTCTCTCTCTCTTTCTCTCTCTCTCTCGCCCGACGAAGATGTCGCCTCAGCGGTGCAGCCGCCGCCTGCTGCTTCTTCTCCGGCTGAACAGCCGTCACCCACCCCCTGTTCGGTCGTCACCCACCCCCCTCTCTTCTCCTTTCGACTGCACAGCAGCGGTGGCTTCGCTTCCTCCGATGGAATCGTTTGCCTCCTCTCCTTCGTTTTCTCCCTCCTCGCCGGTGGACTAGGGTTTGCAGCGCAGCGCCCCTCCCCTTCTCTTCTCCTTCTCCAGCCGACGGCGGCTCTGGGGCCGCGCCGCGACCGCCTTCCTTATTCCCCTCGCATCTTTCTCTGTCCGACTCCTCTTTCTTCCCCTCTTGGTTCTCCCTCATCTCTCTCTCTCTAGACTCTGTGTCTGACGCGATTCGATTTTTGGGTTAAGGGCTAGGGTTTGCCGCGATTCGATTTTGGGTTCGATTTTGCAGGTTCGATTTTGGGTTTGATATGGGGGTTGAATTTCTGAGGTGGTGGTGGTTGTCGTAGGCGGCGGCGGTAGTGTCGATTTTGGGTATGAATTGGAGGTTGAATTTCTGAGGTGGCGGTGGTGGTTGTCGGAGGTGGTGGTTGTCGGAGGTGGGGGTTGTCGGAGGTGGGGGTTGAGTTTCCAGACAATATTTTTTATTTAATTCATTTAAATTAATTAAAATTTTTGAAATTAATGAAATTACAAAAATTTAAAATTCAACTAAAACATTAAATAGAAATAAATAAATACACTAAATTAAAACTAATCAACTACACTAATAGTGGTGGGCCACAACACTTTAACAACTAATCTACCTCTCCTTAATCTCCGTGCCTAAAAGACCTATGTCTTTATTAATGGGACGGAGGGAGTATAATGGATCATTTACCCTGAGTGAGGCCCCTAAACGTAGATGTTTTATCATCGAACTGAGTTTTCATTCTCGGCGTATTGTTCTTTAGTGTTAGTACATTTGGTGATACTATACCGCAAACTAATTTTTCTTGCATGTGTGCGAGATTTAATGCATGTGAGTGGATAGGTGGCAATTTCAGTTATAATAATAAAAATAATACTTCCTCCGTCCACGAGCAATTAATGTTCTCCTTTGCTGTTACTTCCACAAAATATGTTCCCTTTTTATTTTTAAACACTACTCATAACACAATTTACTAATGTGGGACTCAAATTTCACTTTTCCACCACGTATTTTTAAACATTATCCCATAATAACACCTTTTCCAACACACTCACTTAACTTTCTCAAACCTTGTGTCTAAAAAATGAGGAGAATTGATCATGAACGAAGAGAGTGTAAAATAATTATAAATGACGGTATAAAATTTTTTCCATCGAATTTCAACAGGTTCAAAACTTGTTCCTGATAAAATTTACAGAGACACGCGAGTAAAATAACAGGCAAAACTAACTCACGTGTCCATAAGCAACCAACATGAGATATTTATTCTTGAAAGCTTGAAACATCATTTATATTTAACGACAGTGGATGCATGTTCAGATTTTCATGTCTTCCTAAACAGTGGTTTTCTACTGGGGTTTTTTTTATAGTAAAATTTTATAGAGAAGTTATTGTCGTTTTTCCATCATTATACTACTTCCTTTGTTTTTCTTTTGTGTATATATATATTTTTGATATATTAGTGATGTTGGTGGTAGCAGCACAGGTTGTACAAGCTTTGTAATTATATGGAATTTGTTGCGTAACAACTACCAAAACTCACGAAAACAGATCGCAGCAATGGAACAGTAGGAACACCTCTCTCAATACCTCGCTTCAATCTCAGCTCACTCGATTTGTAAACTATGGAAAAACAGAAAAGTAAAAGAGACTCAGGAATTACGTGGTTCGATCTTGAAAAGATCTACATCCACGGACACACAACCAAGAAGTTTCACTATGAACAAGAAGAAGAGATTACAGACTCCACACTCAGCAACAAGATTAAGAAAAACTGCAGCCTAACAAGCTAACTTCAAAGCTACTGCACATACACTTCTTAACCTCTATTCAGCTGAGAAAACTCTTAAACCTATTCTCTTATCTTCAGAGAATATATATACAAGAATTTAGAGAAAACTAATGAGAAACGTGAACAGGAAGAAAAGGAGAAGAAGGCTCGGTTGAACTGAATTCTGTTATAACAGAATTTCTTCTTCCTTGCTTTCTTTTCAGTTAACTCCTTGCACTTCTCATATTTTCACCCAAGTCCTTCATCTATGTAGTCATCAAATAACATTCTCCACCTTGACTTCATAGTAGAAGCTCCACCTGCAGCTGTGCTTCACAAAACAGAAACGAATCAAATCACACAGACAAGCTCTCCTTAAGAGAGCAAACATTTATCAACTTAAGACAATAATTGAACTTGACTGCTGGTAATGATTTAGTTAACATATCAGCAGCATTGTTCTCAGTCCCCACTTTAACAATCTTTACAGTACCCTTTTCAATGATATCCCTCACAAAATGTAACCTCACATCTATGTGCTTAGTGCGTTCATGAAATGCTTGGTGTTTTGCAAGATGAATGGCACTTTGACTGTCACAAAGTATAGAGACTGATTCCTGCTGAAAACCAAACTCTTGAATCATCTCTTTGAGCCAAGCACTTTCTTTTATTGCCTCAGTTAAAGCTATATATTCTGCTTCTGTAGTTGAGAGTGCTACAACAGATTGGAGCATTGACTTCCAGCTAATGGCTGAACCAAACATTGTAAACACATAACCAGTTTGTGACTTTCTTGTATCAATACTGGTAGCATAATCAGAGTCTACAAATCCAGCCAACACCTCACCACCTATAGTAGAAACTTGCTTGAACACAATCCCAACATCAGAAGTTGATTTTAAGTATCTGAGTATAACTTTCAAAGCTTCCCAGTGATCTTTACCCGGATTTGCCATAAACCTACTAGTGACACTAATAGAATGAGCTAAATCTGGCCTTGTACAGATCATAGAGTACATAATACTCCCCACAACATTGGCATAAGGAACTTTACTCATCTCCTGTTCTTCTTTCTTAGTACTAGGTTTCTGCTGTTCAGAAAGTTTAATATGTTGAGCTAAGGGAACACTTACTGTTTTAGCCTCATTCATATTGAACTTCCTGAGTACCTTGTGAATATAATCAGATTGAAGTAGCATTAGCTCACCCTTTTCTTTGTTTCTCTTGATATCCATTCCCAAGATTCTTCTAGCCTCACCAAGATCCTTCATATCAAATTCTGCACTTAAGGCTTGCTTAACTTCAACAATCTCTGTTAATGACTTGCTAGCAACTAACATATCATCAACATATAACAATAAACACACTAGGCCTCCATCTTTGCCCTTTTTCAGATACACACATTTATCATAAAGAGATCTGCAGAAACCAATACTCAACATGAAATCATCAAACCTTTTATTCCACTGCCTAGGGCTCTGTTTAAACCATAAAGAGACTTCTTTAACAGACACACCTGAGATTCTAAACCTTTAACAATAAAACCCTCAGGCTGATTCATGTATATTGTTTCATCTAGTTCTCCATTCAGGAATGCTGTTTTAACATCTAACTGATGCAGCTCTAATCCTAACTGATTAACTAAAGACAGCAAAATCCTAATAGAAGTATGTCTTACAACAGGAGAGTAAATTTCAGTAAAGTCTATACCTTCTTGTTGTGTAAATCCCCTAGCTACAAGTCTAGCTTTATACCTTACAGTTTCAGTGTTTCCAACTACCTCCACCTTCCTTTTGTAAATCCATTTACAGCTGACACACTTCTGTGTTTTCACTCTTGGTACTAATTTCCAGGTCTTATTCTTCATTAAAGACTCAATCTCTTCCTCCATTGCCTTAATCCATTGTTTACTATCCTTACAGCTGACTGCTTCCTTGTAGTTCTTTGGCTCCTGGTAAGCAATCTTTTCAGCAATGTTAAGAGCATAAGAGACTTGTTCAGCATGAGCAAATCTAGCTGGTGGCCTGATCTCTCTTCTGACCCTATCTCTTGCCAAGTGATAGTCACTCAAACTATCCACAGAAGTGTCTTGATACTCTGATTCTTCCTCTTTTATACCAGCATCACCAGTAACTCCTTTTTGAGTATCAAAGTCAGCAGATCTGGTAGTGGACTCCACCTCAAGTTCAGTACTTGATAAATCTTTGTTATATGGCATGACATCTTCCTTAAAGATGACATCTCTACTCACAAGAGCCTTTCCTTTTCCTGACTCTATACACCATAATTTGTAACCCTTCACACCAGTGGGATATCCAATCATAATGCATTTCAGAGCTCTAGGTTCTAGCTTGTCTTGTCTTGTGTGGGCATAAGCAAGACAACCGAATGCTCTTAAATGAGAATAACCTCCTGACCTGCCATTCCACATTTCTTCTGGAGTTTTCAAATTAATAGCAGTAGAAGGACACCTATTAACCAAATAAGCTGCTGTAGTAACTGCTTCTCCCCAAAACCTTGCAGGCAGTCCAGAGCTACTCAGCATACACCTTACTCTCTCAAGTAAGGTCCTATTCATCCTTTCTACTACTCCATTTTGCTGTGGATTCCCTGGTACAGTAAGATGCCTTTTGATTCCTTTAGCTTTACAAAATTCACTGAACTTTTCAGATATGAACTCAAGGCCATTGTCAGTTCTTAAATGTTTAATCCTGCAATCTTTTTCATTTTCTACTTCACTGCACCATTGAACAAACTTATCAAATGCATCAGATTTATGTTTAAGAATGTATACCCATACCTTTCTGGAATAGTCATCTATGAGGGAGATGAAATAACTTCCTCCACCTATAGTGGTAGTCTTTGAAGGACCCCACAAATCACAGTGGATATATTGTAATGGAGCAGTGGAAAGATGTTTACCAACAGGATACACTAACTTCTAACTTTTGCTTAAAATGCATGATTCACAGTTATTAATACTAACTTCATGTTTAGCATCAATAAACCCCTGCTTCTTAAGCTCTAATAGGCCTTTCTCACTAACATGACCTAACCTTGAGTGCCATAACAAAGATTCAGTAGTTGAAACATGCTCAGTTTCTCCTATTAAAGTGGATCCCAACAGATGATATAGGCTATTCTTCCTTACACCTTTCATAATGATTTTATCATTTTTAACAACATGCAAACTGAGGTTTTCAGATTTAAACTCATAACCTTTTGATTGCAGAGAGCCTAAAGATATTAAGTTTCTCTTTAAACTAGGAATATACCTGACCTCAGTTAGTAGCCTTAGTGAACCATCATGGAGTTTCAGCTTGACTGATCCTATCCCCTTCACAGGGCAGACTTCATCATTGCCAAGAATTACTGAGCCAAGCCCTTTTTCCTGCAAATCAACAAACCAAGATTTAGTTGGACACATATGAAAAGAACAGCCAGAATCTAGTATCCACTCAGTTTCATTTGAGCTTGAAATTATATTCAAGGCTTCTGCTTCTTGATATTGCTCAGCAACATCAGCAGTGTCTGGAGTGGATGACTTCTGAGCTTGCTTCTTCTTCCAACTGAAGCAATCTTTTCTGATGTGGCCTGGTTTTTGACAGTAGTGACACTTTCTGGTCTCCTTTCCATCTTCATCTTTGGACTTTGATTGAGGCCCTGACTTTGCTTTCTCTTTCCATGGTTTCTTGGCTTTTCCTTTCTGTGGTTTGCCTTTGACATTCAAGCTTTCATTTGGTGCTTCTGACTTTGAATCAGCAGTTCTTTGAAGTTCTTTAGACTTCAAAGCATTGATCACTTCATCCAGTGTGATTGAAGTTTCTCTGCCATATAGCATGGCATCTTTCAGATTATCATAGGACTTAGGCAAAGCATTCAGCAGTAAGATTGCCTTGTCTTCATCTTCCAGCTTCACATCTATATCAGCTAAATCATCAAGAGTTTTATTAAACTCATCTAGCTGGTCAAGAATCCCTTTATCCTCTGTGATCTTATATGAGTAGAGTCTCCTTTTCATGTACAGTCGATTTGCAAGAGATTTTGTCATGTACAAAGTCTCCAATCTTTCCCAAACTCCTAGTGCAGTATCTTCCCTTGCAACTTCTCTCAATACCTTGTCTCCAAGACAAAGTATAATTGCACTGTAGGCTTTCTGCAGCATTTCTTGGTATTGTTCACTCTCTTCACCTTCCTTCTTGGGAGTTTTACTTGGCTTTAAGGCCCCAAGCAACCCCTGCTGAGTCAGAATGGCCTTCATCTTGAGTCGCCATAAAGCAAAATCGTTTTTCCCAGTAAACTTTTCAGTTTCAAATTTTGCCATCGCCATTGATGGTAAAAACACAGACTAAAGACAAGTCTGCTGCGAGCTTCTTGATCTGGATTTTGAGATTGTTGAAATCGCCGATCCTCTTCGCCGTGAAGAACGGTTCCCACAGACGGCGCCACTTGTTGCGTAACAACTACCAAAACTCACGAAAACAGATCGCAGCAATGGAACAGTAGGAACACCTCTCTCAATACCTCGCTTCAATCTCAGCTCACTCGATTTGTAAACTATGGAAAAACAGAAAAGTAAAAGAGACTCAGGAATTACGTGGTTCGATCTTGAAAAGATCTACATCCACGGACACACAACCAAGAAGTTTCACTATGAACAAGAAGAAGAGATTACAGACTCCACACTCAGCAACAAGATTAAGAAAAACTGCAGCCTAACAAGCTAACTTCAAAGCTACTGCACATACACTTCTTAACCTCTATTCAGCTGAGAAAACTCTTAAACCTATTCTCTTATCTTCAGAGAATATATATACAAGAATTTAGAGAAAACTAATGAGAAACGTGAACAGGAAGAAAAGGAGAAGAAGGCTCGGTTGAACTGAATTCTGTTATAACAGAATTTCTTCTTCCTTGCTTTCTTTTCAGTTAACTCCTTGCACTTCTCATATTTTCACCCAAGTCCTTCATCTATGTAGTCATCAAATAACAGAATTCATCGTCGAAATACCTGAATTCGAAACTAAAGCATCGAAATTGGAAAAGAAAATAAGAAAAAAAAAAAAAAAAAAAAAAAAGAACAACGCAATTATATGGGTCCTGACTCCAGCTGCTGCAGAGAAGGAAGCAGCCCAAATGAGGGGGAACTGTAGCATATGTGGGCCCAACTGTTTGCAACGGTAATAACCATTTGCCAATTAGAATACTAGCTGTTTCTTTGTTTTTTGCCAAACAGAATGGCTGTTTCTTAATTGACTATGCTCGTAAATTTGTAGAGGCCCACCTAGCAAGCAAATTAAATTCAGCCCTTTTTCATTTTCATCTCGTTCCATTTTTATTAATGTACTACTCTTTTCGACGAAAGCAAGTATTTTTAATTGATTATTACGAGTAATACTTCAAACCATTTTTTTCTATTTCCATCAAAAGTTTTCGTACAGAAGTAAGTTTTCCTTTAATTTCATCTATCCTTTTTTTCTTAATGTAACAAGTAAACTACTCAATAATGCACTTTGACTAAAGCCTAATTACTTACAATAGTTCACAAACTACACACAGAATATAACTTACTAGGAAACACAACATAGCAAACTTTACTTAGATAGTGTTGTGGAATTTGAACTTGTTCTCTTATTCCACAAGTTCACTACACCATCAGGTAATCTTTCTATTATAGGGAAGTCTTGTGTGGGATAGCCTAAGTAATTCAAGATCCATCATACAGAATGTAACTTCTATTCAAACACTATTAAATACCAAAAAATTATAAATATAATGTTAAATATAAACTGGGTTTCAGACTTGAAAAGAGCTCAACTTAGTAGACCTCAGAAGTCCCAACATAAGGGATTTGTGTTGCTTAAATGGATGAAATCATAATAGGGTGCTAGCAACGCTATCTTTTGTGCCCACAAAAAAGTTGACTCCTCAACTTTAAACCAATGCATGGTGATGATGTAGTAGAAAAACACAAACCTAGCTCTCAAAAATAGAAGCCAAGTTTTAAGCTTTCTTTCTTTTTTTTTTTTTTTTTTTAAATATTCGCTCAAATATATTTAGTTAATGTTATATTTTATTATATTTATAAATATGCTAATTAAATTGGTATCATTTTTATATAAATATATATAAAAATATAAAAACAAATCTCGTGCAATGCACAGGGTGCAAATGCTAGTTATCGTGGTGTGACTAATCATTATTACTCTAAATCACACACACATATATATATATATAGGAGAAGGTTCAATGGAGAAGATATAAACATAGAAATATAAAAATAAATCTCGTGCAATGCACGGGGTGCAATTGCTAGTTATCGTGGTGTGACTATTCCTCACACACACACACACACACACACACACACATATATATATATATATATAGGAGAAGGTTCAATGGAGAAGTAAATGTTTGCAAAGAAAGGAGAAGCAATCTCAGTCGTTGATCTTATCTAATCTAACGGTCAGCGTTCGTTCATTTAACGTTCAACGGGAATTATGTTGAACTTATACAGGGTTCGAACCCCCAAACATTCAACAAAATTATTAGTATATTCAACCGCTGACATGCTCAATGTTTCTCCATTCTCTATTTATATATTCTTCTGCATGGAACTTAACCCTATATATATACATATATGTGTGTGTGGGTTAGTAACTAACTCTAATCAGATATTGTAAATAATGCATCTATTATAAATTTTCATGATTAAATAATTGAAAATAATTTTTCGTTCTCGTTTAAAACTAGATCTCTTATTTAAACCTCCCTATTTGAAGTATATAAATATATAGATATAATTATCGTCATGTAAAATTTTTTGAGCTTCCAATTTAAACCCACCATAAATAGACTTTTGTGTATTCTTTTTCTTTTTTGGAATTTTTTCAGTAAAATGAATAAAAATAAATTTAAAGATAATTGATTCGAACTAAAACTATACTCTTACAAATTGTATCTTTATTCTACTTATAATAAATTTAAGAATTTATATTAAAATTCGTGTTCACCTTCAAACGGGACTTTATTTCGTAGACAGAGGGAGTAATAAATTTGGTAGCAAGCAAAGGATGTCAATTTGGGCAAAATTCATGCATATCGGGAATAATGTTTGTTTGGTAGTTGGTATAGTTGATGCGATTAGCATAGTTAGAGTGATGGTGAGTTTTTTTAAAAGAAAGTTAAGAGTGATAGTGCATGTATGATGTTTAAAAATGGCGCAGCATGCATGTAGACAGAAGGGTCCAATTTAATTCCTCAAATCTGACACGTACCACAAAAAGCATCACAAAATAGAATTAAGTAACATGCATGAAATGAATTCTTAAACTTGTGCTGCTTCTGCAAACATATATGGTTGTTGGGTTGTTGCTTCCACTCAACTTCACTTTTTTCGCAGAAACTAACGTTTCAAGCATCAGCCACATCAAATTAATACTATTGCTCCGTTTATTTTATTAAAAATTAATCTTCATAAATAAAATATTGTAAAATTGATTAATTTCTTGTTTATTTAAATGGATTGGAACTTTGAAATTTCTGAAGACCTTTAATTATTTCTATTATTTTAAATTAATTTTATTTGAATTTTTAATCCTATTATAAGGATGAGATTGAGAAATCTTATTACTCCCTCCTCCGCCCCCCATAAATATGCATATAGTTGACCAAAATACAAATTTTTATAAAAAAAATTGTTTATAGTATAGATAGTGGAGAAAGGGTCGCATATCGAGGATATTGTTCAGTAGATTGTGGGTAATTAAATATTGTAGGTTACAAAAGTAAAATTGTGAAAATTATGTATGATTGGTGTCCAAAAATAGAGTATGCATAAATTTGAACGACATGTCAAAAATTAAAGTATGCATAAATATGAGTATGCATAAATATGAGGCACGAGTGAAATATTAAGGATAAAAATATTTCAGTAGACTCCAGATATTATCCTCAAAAAATCTGCCATCTGTCCGACAATTTAATTATACTTATGGGACTCATTCCAACTTTATGATATTATTATGTGGTTTTGCGATTATATCCGTATAAAGGAAAATAAAAATATGGAGAAAACATTTTAAAGCTCAAAATCTGAACATTCCAGAAATAGATTTGTTTCTTATTAGCTTTAATTCACTAACAATTTGACATTTTAATAGACATATATAATAACCGAAATGAAATGATGCGAGTCCAAAAAGAAAATGTATCACTTTATATATGTTGACATGCAAGTCAAGTGCGTGAAACGTATGAATACTTAAAGTATGTTTATTTTGAATGTAAAAAAATTTTGATAAGAAAATATGAGAATTTTTTTATCATATATTTGTTAGAGATGAAAAGATAAAAAAACGTATTAAAAAATATTTTCACGTTACTACTCAAATAAATATTATCCAACATTAGAGAGAAAATGAGTGAAAATGAGTTGTTCAATAAAATATTCCACCTTGTTCGAATTTTTATTTATTATAGTGAACATGTGAAAATGATAAAAAAAATAAAAATAAAAAAAATGGTAAAAATATACTCCACGTTCCATTAGTAATGTCCTTCTTTTTTTGGACACAAAGATTAAAAAGAATATAGTTAGTGTATAAAGTGAGTTGGTGAAAGATATTTAAAGATTATTTTAAATGAGTTGATGTATAAAGAAAATTGAATCCACTGCTACTAGTGGGACTAGGGCTAGCAAATCGTGCGTGTCGACCTAATATCGACACGACCTGATAAGGTCAAATCTGAATACGACCTGTTAAGGAAGTGTTCGACACGAACACGAATCCGACATGATTTACTCAAATCCGAACATGACACGAACCCGACACGAATACGATAACAATACGATTTGAATCATGTTGACATTATACGATAAGGACACGATCTGATTAAAATCTGATTAAACACGAAACCCTAAAAGCTAAAGTGTAGAAAGAATTAAAAATTTAAAATAAATATTTAATAAAAAAATAATATTAACTCTATCAAGTTATACGAACCTGACACGAACCCGACACGACACTAACCCATTAATTTCGTGCAGTTTCGTATTGTGCCTTTGTGTCGTGTCGAAAATTGTCAACCCTAAGTGGGACGTCTCAATGTAATAATTGAGACATTATTTATAGACGAAGGGAGTATGTTTTTTCTCCATTTCTATCATAGCTAGTCCATCAACAACCATATATAACAATTTAAGAATGCATAACCGCAGGTTTGAGGGTAGGGTCTGGGATGCTAAGAAGCTCGTTTTGGATTTGAAGGGTAGATTATGGAGTTGGAACAAAATAAACCAATTGGTGGATGTCAATGTTCCCTTCTCCTCTTGGTGTTCTTGTGAACATAAACTCGATTTTCTGTAATACTCTTGGTACCTCTGGTACCTTGGGTTCTCTCTTTTCTTTGCCAATAAAGTTTCTCTTTCACTGATCAAAAAAAAAAAGAATGCATAACCGGATTTGCGAATCCAATTTTCAGATGAATAATGCGGTAGTTGGCTTAAAGGAAAAAATGAAAAAGACCAAAAAAAAACATTTGAAATTGAATGAGGATAGTCCACATGCAGTTTCGAATGCATTTTGTGAAAGGAATTTGGAAAGAATACCATGAATCTAAACATGTCAAAGACGCGGAAAGAGAGAATGATAATACTTTTGGGGGCCAAATAAGCATAATCGTGAATATAAACAATTTCGCCGCCCACTTATCACTATTTTTTACTTTATCATTTATTATATATTATCCCAAATTTATATCAAATGTTTTATTCATTTTCATTGAGTATTTATTATTTATCCTGAAATAAGTTAATCCGGTCCGATGGGCCTACCTGATGTGCCCGGGTTTAGGATTGGGCTTGATTAAGAAATAAAGGAAAAAAATTTAGGACTTAAAATGCTTACCCGAACACCCCATCGATTAATCGGATTTTGTAGAGGCCCGAGGTCTACAAATTCCATTCAAATTTTATTAATGATATAAATATTATTTTATTTTATTAGTGTGTTATTACGATCTGATGATTAATATATTAGACCAACACTTGAGAGATAATTTCTTCAAAATTTCTCAACGAACTATGGGTGACTTAAACATTTAAAGTGTGAGGAGAATAATGTAGCAAAATAAGGGCTTCCACTAAGCTAGGTAGTAATGGGGTAGTTAGAGGATAGTATCATAGTGGAGGTCTTAAAAAATGGGGTAGCAAAAAATTGAGGTAGCAATGTTGCTACCCGGTTCCTTGTCTCAGAGATGGGTCTCACGCTAATTTTTTTACTATAATTTTTGTATGTTATTGTTATAATTTTTTCTTTCTTTTTTTGCTTCTTTCTTTTTATGCAGGTATTCAAGTTTCTTTTTATTTATTTTGTTTCGATTTTTAGTTTTTTTTCGTTAGTTTTTATTTTCTTTCTTCTTTTTACCTTTGTTTTAAAATTCTAAACCTTGTTCTATTTTGTTTTTGAGTTGCCTTCAGTTTATTTATTTTTCTGAGTTTCTGTTCTTTTTCTCGTTAATTATTTTAATTTTTTTCTCTTTTTTTGATACTTTTATTTTACAATCTTAGGTTCTGTTTTATTTTCCTTTTCATTTTTTTAGCATAACTATAATTTTTAAATTATATTTTATTATTAAAAAATTTATTTTTATAATTATATTAATTTTATTGAAGTAAAATATAATATAAAAATTAAAATACACAAGTTATATATATATATATATATATAGGGGCCGGGGAGGTTTTATGGAAACACAAAGTTAGATGGAGAAATGAGACGCAATCTGATTCGTTAGATCAATCAAGATCAAAGGATGAGATTAAAAGTTACTCCTAATATATTAAAATTGATAAAAATTATAATATCCCTTAATTTACTCTCTTCTCTCTCCTCTCTCCTCTCTCCTCTCTCTATCTCCCGTCACATCTCACCTCTCTTCTCTCTCCTCTCTCCTCTCTCTATCTCCCGTCACTTCTCTCTCTCTCTTCTCTCTCCTCTCTCCTCTCTCCTCTCTCCTCACTTCTCTCTCTCTCTATATATATCTCTTCTCTCTCCTCTCTCTTATCTCTATCTCCCGTCACCTCTCTCTCTCTCATCTCTCCTCTCTCTTCTCTCCCGTCCCTATCTCCTCTCTCTCTCTCATCTCTCCTCTCTCTTCTCTCCCGTCCCTATCTCCTCTCTCTCTCTCTCTCTACGAACTTGTAGTTAATTTTATTGAACTTGTAGATATAGTCCAATGAACTTTTAGTTTTCTAGTGTTGAACTTATGTATGTATTTAAATTTTCTGGTGTTGAAATTTTAGATATAGTTCAATGAACTTTAAGTTTTCCGGTGTTGAACTTATGTATGCATTTTAATTGAACTTATCTTGAATGGTGTTGAAGTTTTCTGGTGTTTAATGGGGGAAAATCGTGAGAGAGAAAGAGGTAGATCGGAGAGTTGGATTGAACTTGCAGATATAGTTTTATGAACTTGCAAATACAGTTTTACGAACTTTCAGATATAGTTTTATGAACTTAATTATGTACTCCCTCCGTCCCAAACGAAATGTCTCATTTCTTTTCGGCACGGAGATTAAGAAATGTGTATAAAGTAGATAAAGTGGGTTGGTAGAAATTATTTAAATATTAAGTATAGAGAGAGAGTGTATTGCCAAAAAAGGAAACATGACATTTCGTTTGGGACGGAGGGAATATATTGATTTTAAGAGAGAGAGAGAGAGGTGAGGGTGACGGGAGATAGAGAGAGGAGAGAGGAGAGAGAAGGGAGTAAATTAAGGGATATTATAACTTAACCTATTTTACCAATCTTATCGATAATTGATCATTTTTACTTTCTAGTGTTGGTTAGGGCTGAGCATCGGTTCAAAACCGAACCGAACCGAACCAATTTGGACAAACCGAAACCGAACCGACCTTGCTTGTAGACGGACCGAACCGAACCGACTGAGGGCTGAAAACCAACCACAACCGAACCGGCCAAAACCGATCGGTTTCGGTCGATTTCCAAACCGAACCGATTTTTTTTTTCAAAAAAACGAAAATATGCAGAATTCTGTAAAAAAAAAAAAACAGCATGTAAATTGGTCCATTCATTCATTCAATTCAATTTACAAATCTGTCCATTCATTCACAAACAACAAAAAATCTAAATTGGTTCAGCGGAAATCTGGAAAATAGAAAACATAACTCTGTCCATTCATTCACAAACAACAAATTACATGAATGTAGATCGATTCAGCGGAAATCTGGAAAATAGAAAGCATAAGAAATTGGTTTACCTTTCGAAATCGGAAGTGTCAGGCTTCAGCGGCGGTCCGGCGGAGGAGAAGCTGGTCTGGACGGCATCTGGCTCGTGCTGGAGACGTCAGAAGCGGGGGCGGCCGGCGGGTTTGATCGTGCTGCCGTCCTGGTCTGCTCGTCCAGTCGTCCTAGAGGAGAGACGGCGAAAATCGGAATGGAGGTGCAGTCGTGCAGAGAATGGAGGCGCTGGGGGTGGTCGCCGGTTAGAGAGGCGCCGGCTGCCGGCTGGGAAGTGTGGAGAATGGAGGCTCAGGCGCGGCTGGGAGGGAGGGAGGAAACTAGGGTTTCGAAATGGAGAGGGAGGCGCCGCTGGGAGCCTGGGAGTTTCAAAATGTGGATGAGAACTAGGGTTTACTTGTAATATAAAATATAAAATAAATAATATATTATATATATATCATGATCGGTTCGGTTCGATTCATAACCGAACCAAAACTAAAAAACCGACAACCGAACCGATCATGGTTTTTAAGTATAAAAACCGAACCGAACCGACAACCAGAAATTCTAAAACCGAACCGAACCGAACCAAAAATGATCGGTTCGGTCGGTTCTATGCTCAGCCCTAGTGTTGGTTATCCTTGACCATTAACTTGTGGGTAAATATATGCACGCTATAAACAATGTAACTTGGATATTCTATTGCATCTAGATGACCTCCACATTTTAATATTGGTATATATCTATTTTAAAAGATAAAATTTAAAAAATATTCATTTTTTGTAAAATATATAAATTATACTTATTTAGGTTTTTTTATCTTTATGTAGAGCATTAGTGTATTTTGCATTGATGCTCGACTGCTCGCCTCGTAAAGATCGAGTATGTTGAGCATTAGGACATTTTCTAAGAATGATCGATTGTTTGATTCGTAATGATCGAATATGTTGAGTATTAGTGTATTTACCACTATTGTGTTTGCTTTAAGGTATAAGAAAGTGATAAGTTACATTTATCATCTTATACCTCGTTTGATTTGATGTATGAAAAAATTCAGGCAGATAGTATATTTTTTTGGGCAGCTCCTTATCTTTTGAGGAATGGATAATTTAATTTTATACCTAAACAAGGTGGTACTATAATTTTATATCACCTTATAAGGAGGGGATAAATATATATATTATCCTTCAAATCAAATAAGATATAAAAAATGTGATCCCCACTTTAAGTGATAAATTTATACATTATTATATTATCCCTCCATTTAAAGGGATAAAAAGCAAAAACAGCCTAAAGGTTTATATAAATTATATCCAATAAATCACATAGGAATAGTCTGTATATATGAATTGAAGTATGTTTGATATTTTGTTTGACATAATATAAATACAATGAATGAAGTTAATTTGTAAGGGCGGGCATGCACGTGCCTAAAAATCAAAAGGGCCTTCTGAGATGCTTGAAATCCAAAGAATCCACACACTCAACCCTATTCCTATACCTATTCAACACCTTCAACAACTCCGTCACCTTCTCTTTCGTCACCTCATCGCTCCCAATCTGCAACACCAATAGCAGCTTCTGAAACGCTCCCGCTCCCAGCGCCTCAACCGCCGCACTCTCCTCCTCACTCCTCACCAGCTTCAACATAATCGAAACCGAAAACTCCGTCGCCATGTCCGAAACTCGCAGCACCTTCTTCACCACAACCGGTATCATCAGCGCATTCTCTCTCGCCCTCTCTCTCACCTCCTCATTGCTGCACATCCCGTCCAACACGCCCAACGCTTTCTCGCACACGCTTCTCTCCGCCTCTACAACCATTTCCAGAAGTAGCTGCACCAATCCCATCTCCGCCAAACGCATCGACGGAGAATATTCGATTTGTTTCACTAAATGGTACATTGCAACTAGAGATGCTTTTGTGGTGGCAGGGCAAATCGGCTCTTTGATCAGCTTCACTAGTGCTTCTAGCGCGCCTCCCATCTTAACAACCTCGCCAACCGTTTCTTCATCGAACGAGACAATTGATTTTAGAGCCAACACCGCATTCCTCCGCCCCGACAAACTACCGAACCTCAAGAACCACACTATCTTCTGCAGCGACGGCGGGGACGAGAGGTTGCGGCTCGTCTCCTCATCGAGAACCGGCGTCAACATCATCATCGCAGACAAGATTTCTGCTAGCACAGCGACGGTTTCCTCTGCACACCCCTTTCTCGAAAAGGCTCCAAAGGCGGCGGAGAGAACTCTGCCGGCTCCGTTAGAGACGAAGCATCGTTTGTTTCTGTCGCTCTCTTTCGCGGATTCCTTGATCTTGGAGACCAATTCGCGGCACCTGTCTTCGTCATTGGCGTCGAAGATTCTTGCGAAGATCTCGGAAACCTCGAAGGAGGTAATCGGAATCCGCGGAGTGGGAATCCTGTGGACGCCATGGGAGCGGCACCAGTCTTGGATGATTTTCCTTATGGCGTGGTTGGGGATGGGTTCGAGGTCTCTGAGGACTTGGTTGGTGACGGGGCAGGTTGCGTTGCCGGCTTCGATCCACGTCTCGATGCTCCGGCGATCGTAGGTGGTGCCGGTGGAGAGAGTGACGGGATCTTCCATGAGGTGGAGCGAGATAGGACAGAGGAAATGGTTGGGGATGGTGAGGTCCGGGACGCCGCCGGAGTTGCGATGATTCGTCTTAGCGCGGCGCCTTCTCCATGAAGTGAGCATTTTTGGTCGTTGAGATTTTGTGAAGAAGGGAAACGCGCGCGCTTATTTATTTATGTGTGTGGAGAGGAGAGGAGACCCGGTCCAAACGCGGGCGGCTCAACTTTTTCAAAAACTTGGATGTGTTGCGTTTTCGAACGAATTAGACATTGTCAACACAACTACTATTATATATCATCTAGGGTACGAGGAAACATATAGATTTAGACAGATTGAATAAAGCGTGAGGTGCGAAGGGGTAATTTGAATGGGAAAAGGAGCAAAAATCAATTTCTCAAAGTTGGACCGGAAGTCGTCAATCAGACTGGAGAGTGGAGACGGAAATAAACAAACATTTTCATACTATTATTATATTTCCCAAATTCACTCAAAATTTATGGTTTCTCTATTGAAATAGATTAGGTCGATTGACCAGCGAGATTGGTCACATCTTCTACTAGTAAATATTAGGAGAAGAAAGACCAGTCACATTTTATATATGAGAATCAAATCACATATTTAATACTATATATTTAGGAATATTTAATTATTCATAAAACATCATTTATTTATTTTTGTGAGAAGAAAACGTCATATTGTTTAACTAGAATTAATTAGTTCGTCTTTATGTTGCGCAGTCAGGTAACCAAATTATTTAATTGCGTTTTTGTTTTGATAAATTAGTACATTTTTTTTGAGTTTGATGACTCCTTACATTCTCATCATCGGTATTTACATTATAAAATCAATTTTAACTTTTTTGATTTTTCATATTATTTCCAATTTTTTATGCTGGCTATTTGTTTGATGCGATGTGTCTATAGATATAGTGTGGACAAAAATTGAGTTACACTTTTTGAATGATGGAAATATGGGCAAAGTGGATGGGAATGTAGGACGCTCGATTTCGTCTCGTTTTGTGTTTATTTCGTAGTTGAAATTGAGTCCTAAAATGTGATGATTTTCATTTTTGTAATTACAACAGATCAATAAAAAACGAATTCAGACGTATCTTAAATTTTTTGTTGGTCCGTTAAAAGAAAGAGAAGAGAGAGATACTAAGACTTTCTTAAATAAACAGTGAATTGGAAATTAATACTACAGAAATAGTAATTTTTTTATAAATTAGTAAAGACAACGTGCATTTGCACGTAAAAGGAATTATTTTGATAATTTTTTATGAATATAAATTTATATTTTAATTCATTTCATTGTAACATCTATCGTTTTAATATATTTTTTGAACCAACTATTAGATTATTTTTTGAAAAGTGTAATATTATAGAACTCATAATTTTTTTAAAAAAATATCATTTAAATTTAGTACTATAAAAAATTAATTTTAATTAATTAAACATCACTTAATTTTATAGTCATGTTTATTTTCTAGGTTTCATCTCTTTACGTAATTAATTTTAATTCTAAGCATTATAACAAAATTAAACTTCTACTAAAACTATTAAGTAATCTTTTGAATTCTAAATTAAAGAATAGCATTTGCATGTGATGAAGAATTCTAATGGATATGACTACTTAAAAAACTACTATTAAAATATAAAAGATAAATCATAATATATTTTTAAATTTATTATATGTATAATATATTAAATTACATAATTGACCTTAACTTAAGTATAGACGAGGGATATAATAGGCCAATTAAATTTTATAAAACAAGATTTTTTTAGATTTATACGTTGTGTCTAACATATTTGTAGAAAAAGGAGAGTACCATAATACAGTACCAGTGCACTGCTGTCAGGGACGGAGGCAGGGGGGGCTAGAGCCCCTCCCAAATTCTGAGTTTTTTTTTTTTAATATATATAAATATATGTTTATACCTATTATAAAATAATTTTGTTTTGTAAAAGAGTATTTGGTTATTATATTCTCTCATATATACTTAATTTAAGGATAATTCTGTTATTTAAAACTATATAATTTATGAAATATTGTTTGTTATTATTACTATTACACTTGTCTTTTAATAAAAAAATGCCTAATATGTATGAAATGCTAAAAAAAATTATAATGTATTGAAACTAATTTGTAATAAATAGAAAATATATAATCTATGAACATGTTGTTTGTTATTATTATTATTATTATGCTTGCCTTTTAATAAAAAATGTCTTAAATATACGGAATGTCCAAAAAAAGTTTTGTGATATACTGAAACTATATAATCTATGAAAATATTGTTCGTTATTATTAGTATTATGCTCGTATTTTAATAAAAAAATACCTTAAATATACAGAATGTCCAAAAAAAAATTCTCGGGGGCGGTTAATTCCTGGCTCCGTCCCTGACTGCTGTTACAACTGATTAGATTAACCAGCCTAAATTTTAAAATGATTGTGATTCTATAAAAGCCCTTTGGTTTGAATAATAAGACATGATTGATTAAATAATTCATTTTAATTAAGTATTTGATTTGCATGATTGAATACATTTAATTATTCAATTAATGATTATTTATTATTTTAAAATTAAATAAATTATTTAATTAATTACAATTCTAATTCTATTAATTTTATTTATCACATTCGTTAGTGGAAATTGACTATTGAATGTGAATATGCATGTGTAGTGTAGGCACGCGCCTATCGCGGACGCCATGATTTATAAACATTTTCAACACTTTTACTTCTTTCATTGTTTTCTAGGAGTAATATATTTTCTAACTAAAAGCGTGTTAGACAAATTCTGATGGGACCCCTGGGTTTCTTAGCTGCGTTATTCGTCCATTTATGCGAACAATTAAATTTTGAACATAATTGACTCAACTCTAGGTCGTGGGTCACTCCCGTGGTCCCGCGTCTAAACTTAGGGGTAGGGGTGGTTAAACGGTTCCGGGTTTTCGGTTAAAACCGTAACCGAATCGGAAAAATCGGTTATCGGTTAATCGAAAACTGATTTTTATCGGTTCGATTCGGTTATCGGTTAGTGTCTTTGTCGTTAACCGGTTAATCGGTTTAACCGGTCGGTTAATCGGTTAAACCGATTAACCGGTTTATTTTTTAAATTAATTAATAAATATATATTTTAATATTATAATTTAAAAAGATACTTATAATTAAAAATCAAATCTCAAATTCACAAGACTAGGGCTTTCTTCCTCTCTGTTCTATTTCTGCCCTGCCGTCTGCCTGATTCCAGCCACCTCCGACATCCTAGCCAGTCAGCCACCCCCACCGGCGACGCGCCGCCGCAGCAGTCCCGTTCAGCCTCCCAGGCCCCAGCAGCCCAGGCCGCAGGGTCGCACCAGCACTGTCGTCTCCCAGGCCCCAGCAGCCACCGTCGTCTCCCAGCACCAGCACCTCGACTCCGGCGGCCACACCAGCACGGCGAGACACGCCCTCGACTCCGGCGACCACACCAGCGCACGGCTTCTACAGTTCTACTTCTTGAAAGGTAAGTTTAAGCTTCTTCCTCTTGGCATGTCATGCTTTAGAACCATAGATTGATTCAGAATTTCAGCAGCATATAGAACAATTTTTGCATAAATTTATCAACTGTAATGCCCGCCCTAGTTCCCTACAGACTGAAATTGAATGAATGATTGATTCATTCATAAATTGATGTGTGTAGTGCAAAGTCAGTTACACTGAATCCAATGCACTGTAAATCTGCAAAATCATTGAAATTCTATTGAGTTATTCACTTATTTGATTGTATATTGAGAGTTTGGTTGATTATTTTAGTAATTTGGTATTGTTTATGTTCACTATTTGATTTAGTGATCTCAAATCATCATATTGAGTTATCTGTAAAGCTTATTTCATGTGATGTGAATGGATTAATGTTTATGTTGTTCACTAATTGATAAGTACGTCTGGTCCCTAGATGTGGATGGAAGATTACTAGAATCTATATTGCTTAATGATTTTTTAATGTTGCTACAGAATGGTAGTGGCTTATTTGAGGTTAAGGAAAGTATAATAGTGATGAACTTGCTTAATTTTGGCATCTCATGACAGGCTCCATAATATGTGATATTATGTAAATCATGTCTCGACAACAATGTTTAAGAATTAAGATTATTACTTGTGGATATTTGATCTTTTTTCATCAATCTTCTGGACTTTGTTTATTGATGACAATTGATAATTGTTTAGTGCGTCTCTCACTTACTAACTTCTTGTTGTTTTTGGTTATAATGTGAGTTAGTAGTTTACTTTAATTGTCGTTAATTATTGCTTAGGTTGGGAATTAATTTATTATCATTATTCTTTTTTTTTAATATAAAATTTCAAGTATCTATAAGTCTTTTTTTTATTCTAAATTATCACAAGTTATGAATTGGTGCAGTGGATAAGTCATCATTCTTTCTTTCAAAGGTCAAGGGTTCAAATCTTATTGCACTCATTCTACAAATTTGAATTTTTTAAAATAAAAACCGGTTAATTTGGTTAACCGGTTAAATTCGGACAAATCAAAAAATCGTGGATTAATCGGTTTGACCGAATTTTTTAAAATAAAAACCGGTTAATTTGGTTAACCGGTTAAATTCGGACAAATCAAAAAATCGTGGATTAATCGGTTTGACCGGTTAACCGATTAACCGATCGGTTAAACCGGACCGGTTAATCGGTTAACCGATCTACTAATCGGTTCGGTTACCGGTTAGCCCTTAACCGGTTCCGATTAACCGGTAAACCGGTTCGGTT
Source organism: Salvia miltiorrhiza (assembly GCF_028751815.1). Taxonomy (NCBI): domain Eukaryota; kingdom Viridiplantae; phylum Streptophyta; class Magnoliopsida; order Lamiales; family Lamiaceae; genus Salvia; species Salvia miltiorrhiza. The sequence goes on along the minus strand of NC_080390.1, from coordinate 46,921,244 downwards.
AAAATCAAACCGACCGGTTTACCAGCCCTACTTAGGGGTGTTTGGCAAAGCTTATTTTAAAGAGCTTATAAGATATAATTTTTAAGAGCTTATAAGTTGTTAAAGTATTTGGATAATTGAGCTTATAAGTTAGAGATATAATTTTTTTGTTACAGAGAGAAAATATTTTTTTAGAGAGAGAAAATCGAAGAAAAATAAATTTAAATGATATATGATGAAAATAATAAATTATAGTTGAAAAATATTTGTAAAATGATTGTTGAGGCAGGAGGGGGATTTACAGGGGAGGAGGGCGGCAGAAGTGGTGCGGGTTGCGAGGGTATGCTCGACTGCTGATGTGGCGGTGAGAGGTGAGGCAGAAGTAGGGGTATAATCGATGGTGTGCTCAAGTTTGGTTTGTTTAGTATCGAATCGAATCCCAAACTTGTTTACCGAATACTTTGAGGCTCACGAGCTTAATCGAGCGTATACGAACTTTCTAAATTTATATTTATTTTCAAAATGTTGATTATTTTCTTTTGAAAATAAGTTATTTCATTCAAAATAATAAATATAATAATTATTTTCTATAAGAAACAAAGTCAATTAGAGATTTAATATAATTATTATTAATTTTATTGGATAAATATAAGTTGTATCTACTAATAATTTATATTTTTCAAGCTGAATCACTTAACGAACTTGTTCACGAGAGCTAACGAGCCGAATACTACTAAGATCACATTTGGTTTGTTTATTTATCGAACTTCTCTAAACTAACTTGAACGGGCTGTTTTCGAGCTGAGCTCCAAATAATTCGCGAACGGATTGATTTGTTTGCAGCCTAGGTAGAAGAGGGGAAGGCAACGAAAAACAGTGGAGAGCGGGGGAGGCGGCGAGAACAGTGTAGAACAGAGGAAGATGCGGCAGAGAGAGAGAGAGAGAGGGAAGTTAAAATGAGAAATAGGGTATGATTTAAGTTTAAATACTTAACTTAATTAGGTTCTAATTATAGCCCAAAAAAGAAACAAATCATTATATTTGGAACAATTCAATAAGAAATACAAATCATCAATATTGGAACGGAAGGAGTATTAAGGTCGTTTTGGAGCCTTGTTAAAGCTTAGATATCAAAATTATAAGCTTTAATCTACTTGTTTGGTACTTAGATGTATAAATTATAAGACCTGAGTTTAGAGAAAGCTCGTCCATTAAATCAATTATAGACCACACATTATCTCCATGTGATGCGCTAGAGTAAAAGATTCAATTATAGACCACACATTATCTCCATGTGATGCGCTAGGAGAGTAAAATTCAAGTGAACGCCTTTTACGATGACATTTTCTTTGAGTGATATGATACAATATAAAAAGTTAATTCAAGGTGATTAATCATTTATTTTAATCTAATTTTGAACTTACACTACAAAATAATGCGAAATTACTGACATAATAAATAAATGTTTTTTCAACATAAAAATACGGACGGAAACGAGACCGATCCGCAATTAACGACATTTCTTGGATATCATCTCGACATATTCTAAGGTTATGAATGATGATATTGTATATTAAAATAGAGTTTAAATGAATTAATGGGTACTAAATATATTAATAATACGAGTGTTCTGTACTAGTGACCACTCGAAAGGAACTTCAATGTTAATTGTGCTTGACTTAGAAGTTAGAGCACAACTAAGATGAGAGACTGATTGGGGAGTTCGTCTAACATATGGAATACTATATAAATACAAAAATACAAAATATAAATAAATAAATAAAACAATTACTGGCAGCGTGGTGCCGCCGCTAATCACCGGCGACGGCTGCCGTCGGTGACGTCCAGCAATAGTGTCACCGCCGTCCGGTCAACATTACTGGCGACGGGAGCGCCGCCGCTGGTAAATCTCCGGCAAAAGATCGCCGTTCGGCGACGACTTTCACCAGCAGCGGCCCCATCGTTATTTACCGCGGTTGTCTTTTGTCACCGGTATACGAGTCACCGACGAGCGATATACCGGCGGCGAGCGGCTGCCGGTAACCGTTTTTCCGGCGGTATATCTATGATTACCAGCGGCTATTGCCGTCGATATTTACTACTTTTTGTCACTAATGGACCTACCTTAAAACACCTTTATCATTTTTATATTCTATATTTACTACACTTTATCACTAGTGGACACAGTAACAATATCTTTATCACTTTAGTCAACTACCCTTATATTTTATCCACATCACCTTTTTCACATTTCTTAGTCTCCGTGCCCACATCAAAATGGGGCTTTAAATTGTGGACGGAGGGAGTATTTTGTTAGGCTATCCTTCGATCAGATCACCAGTATCTAACTTTTTAATACTCCCTTCGTCCTAAAATAACTTTCTTTTTTTCTTTTTGAAACGTCTCCTAAATAACTTCATACTATTTCTTTTTTTTTTTTTTTCATTTTTGGACAATTACCCCACCATTAATAATACTTTATTTATTTTTACTTTTCATTTTTCACCACTCTCAATACTAATTATAACACTTTTTCACAACTTCCAATAATATTTATAACATTTTTTCTCCACTATCAATACACTTTACAATTTTTTCTTAAAACTCGTGTCGTCCCCAAAAAGGAAGTTATTTCAGGGATGGAGGGAGCATTTAATTTTTTTTTTCGTATTTATCAATATTTTCTTTGATCCAAGTTTATCCATCACTACTAACCACCCAATCATAACACTATATATATAATTATTTTATTAAAATTATTTTTGATCAAATTATAGTTAATAATTAAATAAATTAAATTATAGTAAAATGTGTAAATATTCAAAAAGTATAAAATATAATAAAAACAGAAAATATGAAAAAAAAAACCCAATAATATAAATTATACTCCCTCCGTCCATGAAAGAACTTCCTAGGAGGGAGTGGCACGGGTTTTAAGAAAAAATATTATTGAGTGTATTGAGAGGGGATAAAAGGTAGTTGAGTGTATTGGGAGTGGTGAAAATGTGTTATAATTAATATTGAGAGTTGTGAAAAGTGAAAAGTAAGAGGATTATAAGTGGTGGGGTATAGTCCAAAAATAGGTAGGAAGTTCTTTTGTGGACGTCCCAAAAAGGAACGACAGGAAGTTCTTTCGTGAACGGAGGGAGTACTAACTAAAATATGAAAGTGAAAATAAATAACTGGTACTTCAAATAGAGGTGGTCTCTTGTACACCCTGGTGTACCGTACACCTGAGTTGTATCCGATTCGGATCTTGACCCAGTTGGACTATCCTGACCCATTTTTGTTGAAACGACACTAACACTAACACGAAATGACACTATTTCGAAAATGACACCAACACTATATTGAAATGACACTAACACTACATGTAAATGACATTAACACTATATCGAAATAACACTAACACTTGACATTCGGGTATGATATAGTTCAGTTGGGTCGGATCCGAGTCAGGATTCGGGTCGGGTACGACCCGGGTGTACCGGGTGTGTGCAAGTTTTTGTGCTTCAAATAAATGGCAAAAACACACACATGCAGTTACCATTGCCAAATTGTATTGTGCATATAATTGGAATAAATATCACTGTCTATTTATAGCAATATCAATGTCTATTTATAGAGAACTAAAAAAAAATTGGTAAAAAGTATATACTTTTTAATATAATATACAAAAAGATACTACATCTATCTACGAAAGAACCTCCTAAAATAGAGTGACACGAGTTTTTTTATTATTATTATTATTATTATTATTATTATAAATTATTGAGTACATTGAGATTTGAGAGTGGAGAAAAAAATTGATGAGTGTATTAGGATTGATAAAAATGTGTTTTAATTAGTATTGAGAGTAATGAAAAGGTGAAAAGTAAGGGTAAATAAGATATTTATAAATGGTGGAGTACTATAGTACAAAAATAAGTAGAAAGTTCTTTTGTAGACGTTCGAAAAAGAAAAAAATATAAAGTTTTTTTGTGAACGGAGATAGTATTATTTATTTATCTTCACATAAAAATAAAATTTGACAAATCAATTGTTTTGTGACAAATGTCACAATTAAAAGATGAAAACAATAGTTGGGGAGGGTATGTCCATGCAATTCCATGATAATTGGGTCTTAGGCATTAACCATTTTTGCCGATACCTTTTATTTTAGACATTAATCACTTTACCACTATGCAAACACACACACCATCCATCTATTCTTTCATGATGGTGATTCGTTACGGCATCTGAGTGGCTTCTACTTGGGCGTGACGCTGCCTTTAAAGTTAACATCCGATTAAAAAAAAAGAAGAATGCCCATGAAAAAGGAAATGAATTACAGTACAACACTGCCTTGTTTAATTCCTGAAAATTTGAAACCTAAGTAAAGATGAAGATGCAAATAGTTGACAAAAATGAAGCATACAAGAAACGGAAAAATGAAATTGATTTAATAAAGTAGAATGAATTGATACATAGATGTTGGAAGAGCAAAAAGATGTTGAAGAGCAGCAACAAACAATTTACAGTGTTGGTGCTAATGATGTTATAGAAGGAAGGCAAAAGCAGGCTAGGCTGGTAAAGAATTACATCTTTCGTCGATGTTGATTAGCTCTTGGAGTGACACTGGTTGAGCTCATACTTGCAGTTCTCAAGAGCCTGCGGAATTCCGACAAGCTGATCTTCCCGTCTTTGTCGATATCCGCTTCTTCTAGAAGCATGTCTATCGAACCCCTCAGACCCGTGTGCTGATGTATAAACAAAGCAACAATCAACATTTCTCACTAATAGTAATCACAAACGTATGGATTGATTTGAACATCAAGTCAACTAACCATTTTGATTTCCTCTGGTGTTATAAATCCATCTTTGTCAACGTCGAATTTTTCAAAAGCAGTCCTGGACCTCTGCTGCCATTTTTCTGAATTGTGTTCCTCCAGCTGATTCACATGAACCGTTGCTGCTACAAACTCCGAGAAATCTACTAGTCCATCAGTATTACTATCAATCTGCCATGACAACCATATTCATCACTAGCAACGTACAACACCCGGCATCAAGCAGACCAAATGACCAAACATACCGCTTGAAGGATTTCAACAACGCGTGATTCTTTCAACTTCCAAGGAAGATCCTTTGCCAAGGCCTGTGGATTATGACACGTGACATAAACACAAAAACGAATTTCCAAGATAATTCAAATCCTCAAGGAATCGCTGAAGCCAGAACCCACCTGTCTCATTTCTTCGAGACTGATGGCTCCATTTTTATCCACATCAATTGCATCAAACTGATCTCGTAGATCAGCCAGCTCTTCCTTGTCAATTGTGCCAGCCAATGCCTGGAGTAATAAATTAATCAGAATCGAGTAGTTTGAATAATGAACAGACACTAGAAAGTTTATAGAAAATACAAATACAGAAAAAACCAAGTTACCCGAAGGGCAAACTGCTTCAATCTGTTGTACGTCACAAAGCGTCGCATGTTGGCTAGAACGGATATGTCTAGTGGAATATCTGAAGCTTCACCTCCTTCTCGAACCCATGGATGAGCTGGACAAGTATGAAGAATTAGTCTACTAATCCAATTATTAAGTATTACTTGCTCAAGAATTCATCAAGACATACATAAAGCTTGGGCAGCAGTAAGTCTTGCATGAGGATCTTTCACTAGCAACTTCCTCACGAAATCTTTAGCGGCATCACTTATGGTTGGCCATGGTTTCCGCCGAAAATCAGGCTTGTTTCTAAGAACCTAAAACCATAAAATAAAAAATAAAAATAAAAAAAGAAAAAGAAAAAGTGCCTAAGTCCATGCCCAAGGGAGCAATAAACACATGTATCTTAAGGTTAAAGAAGACAAACTCTCTCAGAACATGCCGCAGGGTAGCAAAAGAAAGAAACATCTTGATTCAAACACTATTAAAAATTATTATTTTCTATTGCTGTTAAAAATTAGTCACTATTGTCTACTAGTATCATTTTAGTGGTGGCAATTCAAAGATAATTATTGGAGACTGGTAAAAAAAAAGCATTCATCTACTTATGAATCTTTACTAGCATATTATAATAACAGATTATTAAGAGAATGTAGATAGTGGGGCATCCAACCTCCTTAAAGATGCCATCCTCAGTTTTATCCCAGAAGGGCCGACGGCCACAAAGCAAAATGTAAGTAATTACACCTATGCTCCACACATCTGATTCTGGGCCTGACCTACGTTTCAATACCTCTGGAGCAACATAATATGCACTCCCAACAATGTCGTTGAACTTCTTTCCTACATTAACAATTAAAAAATTAAATTACAAAATGAAGAGCTTTGAATTAATGAGGCACAATGCCCAGATATAATTAGTCGTTCTCATTATAATTAGTATATGTATAAAACAAACAGATATGTTCGTGCATGTAGAAGTACTCAACAAACAATACTAGAAAAGTGGGGAAATATATAAGAACAAGAGGATAAAATTGGATTACCAGGTCTTATGAAGTCCGAAAGTCCAAAATCGGTAGCTTTCAATGGTGAATCCTCTTTTGCCGACTTAAACAAGAAGTTCTGAGGAGAAGTAGTGATCAGAAAATCAAGCAACATAGTACATTACAATAGTAAGTTATTTCAAATACCTCGGGCTTCAAATCACGGTGTACCAAACCATGTAAGTGGCATTCTGCTGCAACTTTCAGCATCTGCCTTACAACAATTGCTGCATCTTTCTCTGCATAACGGTTATCTTTTCTGTTAAAGAGAATTGGAGTTGAGTCTTAGAATAATGTTTTTGCCAAGATAGGACTGCATCCATACAACTCATATAACAATAATTTAGGATTTGGATGTGCTTACTTAGATAATATACGGTCTAGTAACTCTCCACCCTCACATAACCTGAATGCAACAGGATAACAACTCATTCAGATTATTATAGTAGTGACAAATTAATACAGGAAAACAGTGTTAGTAACAAACAAGGCATTACGAAAAAACTTACTCCATAACTATATATACATATGAATCATCATCGAAAGCATTATGGAACTGAACCACATTCTCATGACCTGCTAATTCTTTCAATATCTCGACTTCTCTCTTGACATCCTCAACAGCAATTGGGAGAACCATCTGACATGATATATAGTCATTGTTTGGTGCAAACTCATCAGAACCATAAAATTTTAAGTCAAGGCAATAACTTACACAAGCTATAACCAATGTCAAGTCATAACGAAAGAAATAAGTTCAACGAAAATCTAAACTTAACAATTTATCTCTAGGTCATTGTTTTGTAAAGGTGCACAAGGCATACTGAGTTATGCATAAGTAGCATTAAAAGAATTGTATTTTTGAAGCATATTTAGAAAAAGGTCTTCTAAAGATGTGATCTAGAACCGAAATATATCTAAAGATTCATTTTAAACAACTATAACCAATGTCAAGTCATAACGAAAGAAATAAGTTCAACGAAAATCTAAACTTAACAATTTATCTCTAGGTCATTGTTTTGTAAAGGTGCACAAGGCATACTGAGTTATGCATACTGAGTTATGCATAAGTAGCATTAAAATAAGTCATAACGAAAGAAATAACTTACACAAGCTATAACCAATGTCAAGTCATAACGAAAGAAATAAGTTCAACGAAAATCTAAACTTAACAATTTATCTCTAGGTCATTGTTTTGTAAAGGTGCACAAGGCATACTGAGTTATGCATAAGTAGCATTAAAAGAATTGTATTTTTGAAGCATATTTAGAAAAAGGTCTTCTAAAGATGTGATCTAGAACCGAAATATATCTAAAGATTCATTTTAAACAACTATATTGTTTGGCAATTCATAACGATCACTAGGATGCTTAACACTAGAGCCGAAGTAACGCTTCTACAGTCGCCAATACCACAGCCGTTGATCTACAATATCATCCGCTTCGAAAATGCTCTTGGACTAATCCGAAATATCCCTCAACAAGAACTGTTTGTTGACTCAATAATCGTGAATCAGAAAAGAAAAAAAAAAAAAAAAAAACTCAATTTTGGTAAGCTCAAGCTACAAATGCTGACAAGATTAGCAATAATCCCAAAGCAGATGGCATGATCTAATCACTTGGATTGAATGGGCGGAACACCTTATGGATGTCTAATACTAATATATTTCCCACTCCGAAATTAATCGATTGAATACCACAAAGCAATTGAGCCTATAAATACAAGAACAATTTAAAAGAATGGGGGAGGGGGAATTTCACCTTGTTCTTTTCAATTCTCTTGACAGCAACATGATCTCCATTGCGGTTATCAACTGCAACATACGTATAACCAAATTGGCCATGGCCCAGCAATTTCCCAATCGTGTACCTCGCATCAAAATCCTTGTCGTACCCAAAATTGGTTCTTTTCCCACAAGGGATCGACCCATTCTGCCTTCTAGAGTTATTCTTCACATTATGCGGAGACTGCCTCTGCTTCTGTTGTTTATCCTTGGGCTTATGACGAGACCCCTCTTGCTTTTTTGATTTGAACGGGGGGCGTATCTTGGCGACAGGCCAGGCGGCGTTACATTTATCGTGGTGGGCGTCGGCGGCGGTTTCGGCCGCGGGTTTCGGGGCGCTGCTGGGGCCGCTGTCCCTGGTGGTGGAATTACAGATACCCATTTTGACGCAGCTGCAGATTTCTGCTTCGTTTTCGGAAATCGGAGGATTGAATGAAGATCAGCTGAATCATGTGAAAACAGAATGGAGATGGGTCAAGAGATATACAAACGCGGGAGAAAATATTGTGGAATGATGAATTTCAGAGGGTTGAGGAAGAAGAGAGGAAGGAGAAGGAGAAGAGGAGGTGGTGGCGATGGTCAAACAAGCTTGCGGTAAAAGAGAGGAGAGGACAAATTAAATCTCCTTCTCCAGTTCTTCCTACTTTTTTCTTTTCCTTATTGTCTTAAAATTTTCATTTTTGAGGGTTGTCTTAAATTTTGTTTTGGTTACCGATGGTTACCCTCCAAAAAAAAAAAACACTTTTGGTTTGATTACTTGAGAATATTATTATTGACATAAGCCTATCTACATCTGCTGATTTTATTGTACTTATAACAGCCATTTTATCCCCCTCTCAAAAAAAAAAAAAAAAAAGAAACCATTTTATCCATTCACTGTTTATATTTAAGACAATGTTTTATCTGTAAGGAAATTCTTCTCTCATCAATTTTAGGGTTTAGGATTTCATCTATGAGCAAGTGTTCGTATATTAAATATAGATTAGGATCATTTAAACACATACATCAAGAACTATGAAAATTATTGCATCGAATTTATAAAGTAATTATATTAAATTTGTAAAGTTTTTTATGAATTTAATATAATTATGTTATATATTCAGTACAAAATTTCTCATGAGTACATTTTTATTTGAACCATTATATATGTTTTTATCAAAAAATGTTTTTTTTTATGCTGATATGGAAAAGAGAGAAAGAAACCTTCATTATAAGCTTTATTTTTCAAGATTGTTCACATTATCTCAAAAATAGAATGCCAAGTTTGATAAATAGATAGGTTAGTGTGCGTGTAATAAGTGATTAATATTCAAGACCTTGAGATTATGGATTAAAGTCCTCTCTGTCATGCAATCTTTAAATTTCTTTATTTACTTATATAATTTATAAAAAAGAAAATAGATAAGTTTAAATATATGTTTATGCTACAATAATATGGTTGCCAACGATTTATAACACCGACATCCTTCTAACTTTTTCACATCATTTCCAATTAGTATGTTCCGAACATTTAAAGATAATAGACGAAAATTGAAAAATAATAGTCGTAAGACTTTATTTTGTAAGAGGTTTTGAGTTCAATCCCATCTGTGTGCGGTGATATTTTCCTATTTTAGATGGTGTTGTATTTTCGTCTGAGTGTAGTGTTGTATTATTTGGTATTGAGGTCCCACATGAAAGACGTTTCTCGCTTGCGTGCGGTGATATTTTTCTACTGTTTAAATAGTGATGAGGTCCCGCCTACATGCGAGTTACATAATTGATTATATTCAAAAGTCGTGAATTTAAAAGAAGAGTAATTTTTCTCAAACTCCCTAGTGTCCGACACCACAATGTTATGCTTCGTCCACACAAACAGAGACAATAGTCGTGAATATGTTTAATTATTATTTATTGACTTTGACGAGTAAGTCAAGTCGACGTGTGGACTATTGAAATTTGCAACATACGGCCAATGAAAACTGATTACGAGTATGATTTTTAATGTTATTAATGTGTCAGTTTTATAAAAAAAATTGAATAATTGTTTTATATTTAAATTATTTTATTTTATGATATTTATAGTGTTAATAGGCAAAAATACCCTATTTTTTATGTCGGCCGGACACATAATCTAGCCACCCACCGGTCATATGTATTCTTGACTGATAGCTGTTAAATCGTTGACTTTTATGACTGATAGCTGTCAAATTGGTCAAATGTGTAAGCCTTTCACAAAAAACCAAGCAAACCCATCAACATCAAAGGGTATTTAAAGAATAGGGCATAAAATGCTTATGTTTATAAAAAATGGCATTTTTCACATATAACTTAAGGAATAAGACATTTTAAATTTTCACTCATATTTATATGTATTTTAGTGAAATTTATAAAAATATTAAAGCTGAATAAGAAAATATATATATAAATTGAATGAAAATTATGTATCATCTTGATAGAAGTTTGTGTGGGCCAACGGATCATAAATCAAAGTTCAACTGAGGAAGGTATCACCGAAATAAGAAAGTCGCATGCAACGGAGAAAAATCAACTTAGTAGCCGATTTTGCGAAGGACCGAAGAACAAATTTAGCTATCGTTGAAGTGATATGATAACTAATTTGCTAGCAATAAAAATTGCAATTAATACAATGCAATTGATAGCAAGCAGTAAACAGAGTATTGTATTCACATGAACTAACAAGCGAAAATACAATGAATAATTCAACACAAATACCTATTCAATATTCAGATAAATAGAAATGTGAAGAAGAACTGAAACTAGACTTAAGTAATTAATAGAAATAAATTAAATCAGATAATAAAAATTCAAGAATAAAATGACCGATTCTAGGAAATGCAATTACACTAATTAAATTTACACGATTAACATATTAATCCAAACTATCAATTTAATAGATCACATAAATAATCACACAGTCCTCACTTAAGTGAAGTGACCCGGGTTCGATCCCTCTTGGGAGCGAATTGGAGATTGGAGATATAAGGTGGATTTGGTGAATGGAGAGATAAGGTGGTTCTTGGAGTGGATGGGAAACTAATTACTAACATCTAACATGACTTTGCCCGATCAAAAAAAAAAAAAAAAATCACACAGTCTCACTAGAGCAATAAGTTAACGTGTAATATATATGAATCAATAAATCAATCACATAAATTCAGTCAACTATGCAAACCCTTGAATCATACTCCCCTCGTCCCATTGATCTTGTCCTATTTTTCTTTTTGGGTTGTTCTATTGATCTTGTCCTATTTCTATATTTGGTAATAATTTTACACTACAAATAATATGGCCCCACACATTTACATATTTTTACTACACTAATTATACTCTCCTTAATAACTGTGCCCAAAAGAAATTGGACAATCTTAATGGGACAGAGAGAGTAAAAGAAAATTAGCGAAACATAAATGAATAAATAGAAGACATAATTAAAAAGAAAGCAATTGAAAGAACATATATATGGTGTGAACATAAATCATCATCTCAGCAAAATTCGAACCAACAACCCACACAATGGCTCTCATATAAGTGCCAACATATTAGTAGTATGCATAAAAGGAAACTTAATTCTCACCAATTTTCAAAATAAATGAAGCAAGATCCGCAACAAATACATGTCGATACTTGTAGAGGGCCTCTCTCGTATGATCCGTTACTCCGTCTCCGGGATATGCATTCAATTATTTTCAATGTTAACCTAACCCGTTTCATCGACGGTGTCATCAAATTCCATTTATGACCATAGTGACAGTGAGTCGATGACGACAAGGCCGCTCAGATCCTCATTCGCACCGAATGATTCGAGGGTTAAAGGCCACAATATCGAGAATGGAAGGTAAGAGCTTGTCTCTCTTTTCATCACTGCAACAGACAGTGGATTAGTCTAGGGGTTTTGCACATTGAATTGATTGTGCTGAAAGAGAAGTCAAGAATGAGATGATGAAGAGCCATATAGTTAGACTTATTAGTTTGTGGATCTTAGGATAATTAGTTTAATTAAGCTCTAAATCTTTTTATTTTGGGATTGAGCCACTTATAGTGAGACAAACAAATATAGGAATGTGATCAATTTTATAGGGACAAATGAAGTATTTCAATATTTTAAGGACGTATTTGGTATGATGGAATAAAGAATAAAATAGAATGGTGATTTCTGCTTTTATTTTATTTTTTAGAGTAGTGCTAAATATACATATTACGTATATACATAAATGGATATTTTTGTCAATTTGCAATATTTCCAAAAATAAAGAAATTAATCTCTTTTAATTGAAATTCTTTTTACATAATTATCATTCACGATAATTATGGGATGAATAATAACTTTCCAATTCAAATCAAAATTTGAATCCATAATAAATAAAGATATACTATAAAACTAAATTTAAAATTTTTAAAAAAAGTAAATTTGTAAAAGAGATTATATATTGATTTAGTATTTATTAAAATAAATTATAATATATAATATGCTTATTCTATATAATTATTAATATTTTTTTCATAAAATAGAAATACATAATTTTAAAAATTAAAATATTAAAATTGAGAAAAACAGGAAAATAAAAAATGTTTAAATGAGGTTTCTAATTTCAAGGAAAACATTATTATTACTTAAAATTATAATATTTTAATATGTTAAACTATGAACTGTCATAACTTCTTCATTATAAATAAAAAATAAAAAACTTGTTACATATCATGTTAAATGTTATTTTATGATATTCCGTTCAAGACATATACTATTACATATTTTTTTCAAAACATAATTAAATAAAAATGAAAAAACTGTGCTCTATCTGGAAAATAAGAAAAGAAAACAATTAAGAAAGTAAAAATCAATAATATAATAAAGGAAAACATTAAATTCGAAATCAATTCTGAATAAATTTTAAAATTGAATGACAATTTTGTGATTGAATAAAATTGAAAGTTTATATGTAACAAATATTTTTTTTTCTTTATCTTCTTATTTTCTATTATTTTTTTTCCTATAATTGTGAAATTTGGCTATTTATAAAATATTTGATATGTATTTTTATATATATTTTTTAAATTGTTATTACTCAAAGAAAGGAAAAACACACTCATACTCTAACCCTCTATGTGACTCGAACCCCGACCTATTGGTTAAAGGAGAAGCGTCTTACCAACAGATTGTGCTTCATCCTTAAATATTTTATATGTATATCAACTAAAAGATCTCGATAAAATTTTTAAGTTTAAGAAAACTATGTCTATTTAATAGAGTGACAATGCCTTGTTACTAATCAAACGTTATTATCACTACCATTTTATCTCACTCACAATACCTTTATTAGCTTTCTTAGTCTCACAATACCTTTATCCCATTTTACCTAGCATCACTACAAAAAAAGTTTCCACTAGTGACATGAGGTTTGGTAGCTATTATGTGTGTCATAAAAATTAGTGACATTTGATGGTGTAGCTAATCACTAATAGTTACATTTTCAAATGTCACTAATTTTTGTGACATGCATAATAGCTACCAAATCTCATGTCACTAGTAGAAACTTTTTTTGTAGAGCATGAAATGAGAGTGGACGGAGGAAGTATATTTTATGTAAACATTAAATTTTGAAATGCGAAGACTATATTTGTTTATTATAAAACCTTAAAGAAAATCTCCCCACTCTCCTCTTTTCTTTATTAAGTTAATTTTTCAATTATTTTTTATTTTTAGCTTTATTTTTTCTTTAATTTTTCTTTCAGCTTATTTTTTTAATACTTTTTTATTTTTCATAATATTTATTATTGTGAATTCTTCTTTATTTTTTATTTCTTTCTATATTCAGCTCAAATATACATATAATTGTGTTTTATCTTGAGTTTAATGGCTTGATTTGTATATCTATTCTAATATATATACATGTTTAAATATTTTAATTGCACGTACAAATAGTTGAAAAAAATAACTAATTATACTAAATGTTCATAAATGTACTTAAATTAAGTGATTATAATATTTTATTTATATGTTATAATAAAATTATATTTTTATTGTATTTATAATTTTTTTATATAACAATTAAGTTAGTATCTATTGTAAATAGAAATATATAAAAATATTTATCGTGCATTGCACGAGGGCGAAATGCTAATTTAAAGAAACACACCCTGCAATTTAATAATAGATTTATAAGAGGATTTGGTATCAGATGATTGAGAAAATTACAAAATTGTGCTAAAAAAGTCTGTGTTTTGATTGCTTCAAAATGGATAGACACATTTATTTTTAAGAATAATGATTTTTTTTGAAGGAAAAGAAAAAAAGAAATAAAATCTAGGAGTTATGCTGAGATGTGAAATATATATTTTTTTATGAAAGTGTGTGAGTTTTGGATGATTGAGAAAATTATTTAGCTATGTTTAAACATAGTTTGTATTTAGTTTATCAAAAATTGATTTAGTTCGTAAGAATATTTGCTTTTTTGTTAAGAAAAAATGAAAATAAGTTTGGCACGAATGAGAATCAAAACAATCTATACTATATTAAAAAGGGAGTTTTCAATTTGAAATTGATTTCAAATTGATTTAGATGGCAATTTTGTAAATTATGAAGAAATTATAGTTATAATTTATGTAAAATTCAAATAACTACATTAATACAATTTATTATTAATATCATTCATGAATTATTAATTATGTAAACAAATAACCGTTCATTAGTGGCCACAAACCGTTAATTTTTTTTATAGGTGACTATAAGTTATATGTACTAAGCCTTCATGTTACATATTTCCATGTATTTTATAATAAGCCAAAAATTATAAAATTAAAGATTGGTAAATTTTTAATAGATTTAATAAGTTGATTGGTATATATATATTTTCTATCAAAATTTAAAAATTTTATAATTTTAGATTTTTTACACGATTACACATTTATACTATTCATATAATTTTAAGTTCCTTACACACACTCTTCATATAATTTTATATAAATATAATTTAAAATTTTAAAAACATAAAATATTTTTCTTGCATCGCACGAATGGCAAATCTAGTTATTTATTAAAAAGGAAATAAAAACCTCCAAACTCAATTTCAATTCAACCGTCAATCTATAGAAGGGTAAATTAGTCATAAAAATTGATAATTAATAACTGAATTGGATCACAAAAAGCGGAACGAATCTAGTTCAAATCTTGGGAGTATTATGTACACACATATTAATATATTATGTATGAATAGATAAATTGTAGTATTTTTTTATTTGGTGTAACATATTTTTACGAACCATCATTCTATTTAGAATCATGCTTAAAAAATCCACTTTCCACTCCCCTAACTCAACTGCCTCCTCCTGCCGGAATTTATCAACACCATCGTCAATAAAATTGAGCGCAATAATATATCATGCTATGCATTTCAATTATTACGGTTTGGAAAGAAACGAAATAAGAGTGACAAAATCAAGAATCAAGCCAAGGCCTAGTCAGTAGAATCAGGATTTTATATTTAAGGATATATACGACACATAATTACACAAACATAAAATATGGATGAACCCGTTCAACGACGAACAATGCTGACAACATTAAAATCTGAATAGGAGTAGAGTATATGTAATGCATAAATAGAATATTTAGAAAAACAAAAACAAAAAAAACAAAACTCTCTTTCCGCGCTCTGCGTAATAGAAGAGAAAAAAGAAAATGAAGTATAATTATAAATAAAATTTTAAGAAATTTATATTATTAGCAAAAAAAAATATTTTTGGAGTACAACCGTAACCCCTCCCACTGGAGTAAAACATTAATTTTCCCTCATATGCAAAAATAAAATAAAATCATTGACGTTCGCAGACGTTTATATTCTTTTTATCCTAGTAAATAATTGTTAGTTACAATTTATTATTTCATTATAAAAATTTATAATTTCTTAGCTTTAGTTTAAAAATGAGGAAATATGCTTTTTTTTTTTTTTTTTCATTACTAGGTAGTGTAACTGTATTAATTCATTGGTTCATCTTCTGTGTGGATTGAATTAATTGTCGAGCAATTATAATCAAGACGAATTGGCTTAAATTATGTGAACTCCAATATGTTAGCTCAAATCGGCCGAATATCCCATACGTGCACTGATTTACAACTTAAAATTTCATGAATTAAATTGCAATTGCAAACATTATGATGTTTTGTTTAAATATGTATGTGTTGTTACAATGGTACCTTTAAAACACAAATTTCCATCCGAATCTTTTATACAAAATAACCGAAGGATCGAGGAATAGAAAATCAAATTTTACTTTCAGTCACAATAATTCAATATAAACATCTCAATGGAAATTGATGGGCTTATCCAGACACACTCTAGCTAATCGGGTCAAACAAGTTGGGCCTTATGGGTCAAACATGTAAGGCCTGTAGTTGATTGAATTACAAAGGAGGGATAAATTTTCAATGTACCCTAGAATTATAGATTTATTATGGTTAGTTTCTTTGATTTTAGATGGTGCTGGAGTCATTATTTAATGTAATCCAACTGTTTTGGATATTTAAGTATCATATGGATAATACATGTTTTGCAAATGGGATCCTCTCTCCCACTATTTTGTGTGTACCACTCTTAATTTATCTATTTTATAATTATTTTTTATAAAAAAATATTATTATATTATGAACTCTAATTAATATTTATAACTAAAACTTGAAATTTTAAAAAATTATATACCCTAACTTTGAATTAATGAACCCAAATAATCAATTATATATTAATTCAAATAAATATAAAAAAAATAATTATAAACCCTAATTGGATGAGTGAACCCTTGTTAATTATCTTTTTATAATATTAAAGCATAATAAATTAAAATTGAAGAAAATATAATTAAAAATTATAATAAATTAAGAGTGCTACATGGTAGTATACACAAAATAGTGGGACAGACCACGTGCATATATTTTGAACATATCTTAAAAAAATTAGGATTAGTTTCCAATTAATGCCCATGCACGAACTCTAACTTACATTGTAATTTTAACACAATATTTGTTTTTTTTGGTAAGAAAAGATTTAATAAAGATTAAAAGACGGTACCAGAGGTACCAAGGTTCAGTTACAACAACCAAACCGAAAGATTACAAGACATCCAAGATGTCAAATTCACCTCACTCTCAATGAAATTAAAGATTTTGTTCCAGCTCCACATCCTCGCCTTTATCTCCATGATTGCTTCCTTGACGTCCCAATTTTTTCCTTCCCACCTGCTCTCATTTCTCCACTTCCAGATCAGCCAACACGTGCAACTCCATAAAGCTTCTAACAACTTTTCCGACCTCTTCCCCTTTCCGAGCTGGACGAACTGTATGAAATGTGAGGCGACACAAGAAGGGCGGATGAAACTAATCCCCAACCACTGAACAATAACATCCCAAACTTTAACCGTCTTTGGGCAATGAAGAAAGGTGTGATTTGCTGTCTCCAGGTTTAGGATGCAGGCGTTGCAGCTGCAATCCGTTTCCCCCACCAAAATATTTCTTCTTTTTAAATTGTCACACGTTGGTAGACGGTTTCTCAACAGCCTCCAAGTCAATACCATTGCTTTGTGGGGAACCGCCATGCCCCAAACCTTTTGCAGAATTTCCTCGAGAGGGGGTTGAACTGACACTTCATTCCTTGTTTCTCTAATGGCTTCATACGCCTCCTTCGTTGAGTAACATCCGTCCTTTGCACCGCACCAACTCCAGCTATCAAGGATTCCTGCGCTTGGAACAAAGTTAGTGATAAACTGAAGGAAATCCTCAACTGCTGCCTTCTCTCTCTCCAATAGTTCCCTTCTCCAGTTAAACTTCCACTCCCATCGCCCATCTTCCCACTTTCCCATTTCACTAACCATCGCTTCTTTGTTAGTGCTCATGTGAAAGAGTCTAGGGTAAGCATGTTTAAGAGGTGTCGAACCAGCCCAAATGTGACTCCAGAACTTAACACTCCCTCCGTTCCCCAACTTACGTCTGACCTTTTCAGCAAACCAAGCAGAATTCTGGTCCCCCCCCACCGCCACTATCTTCGGCCACCATCCGAAACCGGATCTACCTAGCCCCGAACATCTAGGCCCCTGATCCCCCCACTCGACCTCACCATGAATTGATCTCACCACTCTAGCCCATATCCTTCCTTCCCCGTTCAAGTATCTCCACACCTATTTGACAACCAAAGCCAAGTTAAACCACTCGAGATTTCTAAACCCAAGACCCCCCCTGTTTTTTGGAAGGCACAGCTCACTCCATTTAACCCACGCGACAGTCCTAGTGTTCGCCCTTCCACCCCAAAGAAAGTTACTGAAAAGAGAGTTGAGGGTTCTTACAGTTGTTTTTGGCATGAGAGAAAACGAGAGCTGATAAATGGGTATAGATTGCAGTACCGCTTTCACCAACGTGATACGCCCAGCGAGGGAGAGATTCGAATTTTTCCACCCTTCAATCTTTTTTTTTGACTTTTTCGACCACGAAATTCCATTCCGCGACTCTATTACTCCGACTCCCCACTTTGATACCGAGATACTTAAGAGGAAAAGATCCCACTTTACAACCCAGGACCACCGCCATTCTTTCAACTTTACTGTCATCAACTTCGATCCCCAGCAAGGTGCTCTTGTTGAAGTTAACAGACAAACCTGAGAGGAGTTGGAAAATTTTCAGAATGTTCTTCACCGCCCCTGCATTATCTTCATCATCCCCTAAGAGGAAAATTGTGTCATCTGCGTATTGCAGATGTGAAATCTTTAAGTTCTCTCTTCCGATGACTGCCGGTTGAACGAGAAAACGATCAACTGCTCTGCTAATCAAAGAGTGGAGACCCTCTGCTGCGATAAGAAAGAGGAATGGGGAAAGGGGGTCTCCTTGACGAAGTCCTCTCTCTAAAGAAAATTCTCCCGATGGGGAGCCGTTCACCAACACATTTGCCGAAGCCGAAGAAATACAGCCCCTAATCCACTTTCTCCAAAGGGGATCAAAATTTAATCTATCCATCATGATATCCAAGAAGTCCCATTCCACAGAGTCATATGCCTTCGCAAAGTCGATTTTGAAAACGATCCTTCCCTTGCCCCTCTTTTTTGCCTCTGCAATCGCCTCATTGAGAATGACCACTCCGTCAAGAATGAATCTGCCGCCAATGAAGGCACTCTGGTTGTCTGAAACAATAGAATCCATGACCAACCTAAGCCTATTTGCAAGTATCTTAGCCATGACCTTGTACAGGCTGGTGATGAGAGAGATCGGTCTGAATTCATCCAACGAACAAGCCTCCTCCTTTTTTGGAATCAACACAATGAAGGATGAATTTCCCCCTCTAGGTATTCTCCCATGAGTATGAAACTCCTTCATAACTTGGAGGAGATCCATCTTGATGGTTTAACACAATATTTGTAGCAGGTGCAATTAGTGCAAGATCTGTGAATTATATAGTTAAAGTGGTTTTTTTCATAAGCATAGTTGATTTTTATATATTACTCTCCCTGCCCTTGAAATGAGTATCTATTTGAGAATGACATGCACGAATTTTAAGAAATTGATTAAGTATGTGTAAGTGGAATAAGAGTCTTACTTTTATTATAAGTGAATTTGTGGTGTATATTTATATATAAAAAAAAGAAAATAGAAAGATGATTACTCATTTTCAGGTATGGATAAAAGAATAAGAGTAAAATTTTGAAGTAGCCAAAATGAAGCATAAAACACAATTTATGGCCACACATTGAAAAAACACAAATTTTGGCCATTTTTATAGCTTTGGGACGCTTTTGCCCTTAATTGGGCGGACTGGGTAGGGTCAGACACGCGGGTCGCGTGCCGGGTCGGGTTAGGCACTTATGGCACTATTAGTGCCATAAGTGCCATCGAAAATCCAAAATAAAACCAAGTAAAATAGTCATTTTGGCACTTATGGCACTATTAGTGCCATAAGTGCCAACGAAATTCAAAATAAAACTAAGTAAAATGGTCATCAGCACAAATACAGAAACAACAACATCATTTAAACCCTAAATGGAACATCTAAACCCTAAATGGATAATCTAAACCCTAAATGGAACATCTAAACCCCAAATGAATAATCTAAACCCTAAATGGAATATCTAAACCCTAGGGGGAAGTGTGCACTTATGGCACTTATGGCACTATTAGTGCCATAAGTGCCATCTTGGCACTTATGGCACTAATAGTGCCATAAGTGCCTAACCCGACCCGGCACGCGACCCGCGTGTCTGATCCTACCCAGTCCGCCTCATTAAGGGCAAAAGCGTCCAAATCAATAAAAATGGCCAAAATTTGTGTTTTTTCAAATGGTGGACAAAATTTGATTTTCATTCTTCATTATGGCCATTTGGGTGGATTGTTTCAAAGAAGAATAATATGAATATTCATTTGAACGACGGAAGGACCGAAGGAGTATTAAGCTTGTAATGATTTACTATTTTGTTTTCATTAAGAAAGGTGGCTATTTGTAATTTCACCTCTTATTATAATAGTTACTAGTATTCTTGAATGACATAACTAGTATTATTGTAAGAGCAACTAGCTAGGATTGGTAATTAATTTGTATGTGCGATCATGATCGTATCGATATGATAAAATTAAGGAAAAATTGCACCTAAATACACAAACTTTGCCAAAAATTTATATTTGACGCGAAGGTATGATTTTACATTTTAACACACCAATTTTCGTTGTTGTCCAAATTTGACACGACTTAATTCTTAAAAATTTAAAAAACAACCCATTTTTGTAAATAATTATATAAAGACCCACTTAATTATTTTATAATTTGGGACATTTAAACCAAAACAAGATATTTCCTTATGATGTTTTCTTTTAAACCATTTTAGGCGCGGATCAAAGATTAAAAGAAAACATCATAAGGAAATATCTTGTTTTGGTTTAAATATCCCAAATAATAACATAAGTGGGTATTTGTATAATTATTTACAAAAAGAGGTTATTTTTTGAATTTTTAATAATTAAGTTGTGTCAAATTTGAACAACAACAAAAGTTAGTGTATTAAAATGTAAAATCCTAGCTTCACGTCAAATATGAATTTTTGGCAAAGTTTGTGTATTTTCACGCAATTATCCCTAAAATTAAATACAAACACCATCTGTCTAATTGTCTACAATTGGGATATCGCTTGTTTTCGACAATACTACAATAATTTGATGTCGTGTGTCTGCAGTCTTTCAGTACCATGTTACAATTTTTTTTGAAGGAAAATGTAACTTCCATTCAACCCAAATCGGTTGTAGTAACATCCCTGAGCCAGCTCGGGAAAGCATTAGTCCAGCAGTACCATGTTACAATTAAAAGACTACTTTTGTATGTCTGCAAAACTCAGTGGTTTACACCAATAATCCTATAATGTGATCTCTCAATTAAATTATTTGTGGAAATATAAAAGTATTGTTCATATTGTTGGAAGATCATTAGAGTTTATATTATAGGTGAATGAACCATATTTTGACATATGATTTACGTACCCGTGACTTATTTCGGATAACAAACGAATAAATACAAAAATCAACGTATCTATTACAAGAGAACGAATCTTACTTGCAAATCCGGCGATGAGCGACTCCATAGAGAATCTTCCGACTTATTTCTCACGGCAAGGCTTGATGTTGGATGGCAACGAGCTTCAAGTCCTCTCATTTCTGTAGGCGCCGATCTCCTCTCTCACTTTCTGTTCTCACATATAATTCTCTTTTTTCTGATTTCACATAAATGCAGAAGTAATTAGGTTTAGGGTTGTCTTATTATTTATACTAGGTATTAATCATACCTAAATAATAAGCCCATAAACTTAATTAAACTAACCAAAGTTCAAAGGCTTATAGAGAGTGAGAGGGGCGGACGCCCAACTAAGAAGTGAAGCCTTTATAGGGAAGCGAACAATGTAGCTCATAGTCTTGCGCAGTTTGCGCGCTCTTGTCAGCAACCAGTCTGTTGGATTGCTGATTTTCCTCGTTGGTTGTGCGAGGTGTGTTCTGAGGACTTTCCTTAATAAGATGGGTTCGTCTTTGCTTTAAAAAAAAAAAAAGTGAAGCCTTTATTGGGCCAAGCGGGGATCTACTAGCTCGAATAAAGTTTGGCCTCCCAATGCTCGATTTTCTTATTCAGCCCAGAATAAAATCGAGACACGAGTATTAATTTATTCTACTAGAAAATTAATACTGAATTACCTCTTTATTCTTTAGGTGAGTCGGGGCTAGTATTAGACTTAATTAATCCCCGTGTTTAATATATCTACTATCCATTAATTAATTAATTAATTTCTCTGACGATCAATTAAGGATAAGACTATTTAAGTCGCCGGGATCTTGATTCTTAATTAGTCAGAATATAAGAATTAATCTCATTGTGATCTTGTTCAATACACGAAGGTATTAGTATAAATAAATAGTTAAGACAAACTATTTATCCATTTATGCTACAATCCAAACCAACAATTCGTCCATAGTTGCCTCGATTGTGAACTCAATTTATATCTCAACTTTTTTCAATTATATGATTTTTTGTGATCTACAACACACCATATAATCTATAATATGAGATAAATTGAATTATAATAGGATTATGCAATAACAATATTTTAGATAGGACAATCACAATGAACTATGAAATCAATATATACAAGCATAAAGTATTGCTTTCAGTTTACAACCTTTGAATAGGTAGAGTTAGAAAAGACAGAAGAGGCATATAAATCGATTAGAATTATTTGCAACGGCGTTGCTTACGGGGATTTCACTTAACATTATTACATGTGAACATATGTATTGTTTGTCAAATTTTCAAAATTACTAATGATCGTAATGCATATATATGTATATAAATCGATTAGAACTATTTGCGAGGGCGTTGATTATGAGATTTCCACCCAACATTAGTACACATGAACATGTGTTTGACAAATTTTTAAAATTACCGATATATTATAAGGAAACTGTTACTTTGGTTGCAAAATTTTCATTATTAAATTATGGATAAGAAAATATGAGAAAATATTATTATTATTATTATTATTATTATTATTATTATTATTATTATTATTATTATTATTATTATTATTATTATTATTATTATTATTATTATTATTATTATTATTATTTATCATATGTTTACTAGAGATGAAAAGATGATAAAATATTGAAAAATATTTTCACAACCTTACCCTGGGATAATATTATCCAAAGAAAATGAGTGAAAATGAATTGCCCCAAAAAATATTTCATCATGTCCAAAAAAAAAATTCCATTATACTAAACATGTGAAAATGATGAAAAATTGGTGAAAATATACATGTTCTCTTATTTTTTTTATCAAAGTAAACACACCTTAATGCATATTTATTATGACAGTTTAGTCATATGCCCTTTAAAAATATATATATATATATATAATAATAATAAACAAACAAACAAATTCATGTGCTTCCGCTATGATTGGACTACATGCGTTCTTTTTATTATTTTACATACATAATTGATATTGATTCTTATATTAAAGGGTGTTTATTTTGTGTGATTGATAAAATACATTATTAATTAAATATTTTTTTTTATCATAAATAGTAGGATTCTTTAATTTCACTCTTTTAAGGAGATAAAAATCAAACAAAACTAGCTTAAATGATATAAATAATCATGAATTTTGAAATATTCCAAAATTTCAATCCATCAAAATAAACTAATGATTAACCTTATTATATTTGTCAATCAAAATTAATTCTTTAAAGAAAATGCTCCATAAATAATTTAGTATTATTTGTGGCCCGATATTCATACTCGTGATTTGAATATGGACCTATTTCCTTTTCATTAATGTGATTTGCCA
Source organism: Salvia miltiorrhiza (assembly GCF_028751815.1). NCBI lineage: Eukaryota > Viridiplantae > Streptophyta > Magnoliopsida > Lamiales > Lamiaceae > Salvia > Salvia miltiorrhiza. The sequence goes on along the minus strand of NC_080390.1, from coordinate 46,897,157 downwards.
CTAGACAACATCTAATACGTAAAGCCACAATGAAAGTAACAATACCAAACTATCTTTTCTTATGAATGTAAACCTTTTTATATATATGTTACCAAATTAGATTTTATCTTCAAAACAGACACAGCTAGCTCCCACATTCATGATGAGCACACGAGCTAAAAACCAACTATTGGTTTAGATTTGTCACAAAAAAACAGGGTAGTGACCTCTCAATCACAATCTTCTACCAATTTTTTGTGACAGGGTAGTGACCTCTCAATCACAATCTTCTACTCCCTCTGTCCACTCCCTCTGTCCACGAAAAAGTGCCATACTTACCTCTCTTTTTTTTGTCCACGAAAAAGTGCCATGTTTACCTTTTTGTACATTCATACCCTTTACTTTTCAATTTATTTACAACTTATGTCATTAATAAATCTACACTTTTATTTAATCTATGCAATTAACCCACACAATTAACTCACTAATTATTTATTTATTTATTTATTTTCTGAATTTCAAGTTTATTTATTTATTTATTTTTGAATTTTCAGTTTATTTATTTCCAGTTTATTTACTTATTTATTTATTTATTTCCAGTTTATTTATTTTCCAGTTTATTTATTTATTTATTTTCTGAATTTTCAGTTTATTTATTTATTTATTTTCTGAATTTCAAGTTTATTTATTTTTGAATTTTCAGTTTATTTATTTATTTATTTATTTTCGAATTTTCAGTTTATTTATTTTCCAGTTTATTTATTTATTTTTTTCTGAATTTTCAGTTAATTTATTTCCAGTTTATTTATTTATTTATTTATTTCCATTTTATTTATTTATTTTCTGAATTTCAAGTTTAGTTATTTATTTATTTTTGAATTTTCAGTTTATTTATTTTCCAGTTTATTTACTTATTTATTTATTTATTTATTTCCAGTTTATTTATTTATTTTCTCAATTTTCAGTTTATTTATTTATTTATTTTCGAATTTTCAATTTATTTATTTTCTGAAAATTTTATTTCCAATTTATTTATTTTCCATTTTTTTTATGTATTTATTTATTTATTTATTTTCTGAATTTCAAGTTCATTTATTTATTGAATCGGCACTTTTGTTTAATGTTTTCTCATTTAGTTAGTGCAAGATTAGTAAAAGTAACCACAATACATTAACACTACCCTTTTAGTCTTTTGCACTACCTTTTTCAGCTTTCTTAAAACCCGTGCCAGCACCCAAATGGGGCACTTTTTCGTGGACGGAGGGAGTACCAAATTTTGTATTTTACCATTATTCCACTTTTTTTTTTAGCAAGCACACTTATTTATGCAGTACCTTATCATTAAGAGAAAAAATATTTTAAAAGTAAGAAATATAAATTTTTTTAGAATCGTTATAATTATATAACCACAAATTGAAATCCATACTAATAGAAAAAGAGCTTAAGGCAATCTACGTCATAATTTGTGCATTGTCTATTTTACCCCTGTTATATATTTATTATTACATTTATAAAATACAAATCTATTTTAATATAAATTTATTTGCCACTCAAATCTATAAAGAATACTTTATATCTATAGCTATTGATAAGGCTTATAAATAAATGTATCAATTCAATAAATTATCTAATAAAAATAATGAATTAATATTTTTTTTAAATAATAGATTATCAAGTAAAATAATTAATATTAATTACACGTATACACTAATAGAAAAAGAGCCTAAGGTAGTCTAAGGCACAACTTGTGAATTGTCTATTTTACCCCTCTCATATATTTATTATTATATTTATAAAATATTAATCTATTTTAATATCCATTTATTTGTCACTCAAATCTATAAAGAATACTTTATATCTATAGCTATTGATAAGGTTTATAAATAAATATATCCATTTAATAAATTATCTAATAAAAGTAATGAATTAATAGATTTTTTTATGTGACGCCTAGGGACGAAGTGCAGAGTGATCGACGGTGCAAAAGAGGCACGAACAAGGAGCGGCTCCGATTAATACTTCCAAACGGAGGGGTGCAGGAATGAACCGGAACACACCCGAACGAGAGAGATTCTGAGAATATGCAGGTATGAAACTACATATTCAAGGAGAGTTTAAATGATTTGATATGTGCTACTCATATCAACAAGATGCATTTTCTTTTCTGGTGCCCACATGGAAGAAACTCCAAGATTAAGCGTGCTTGGCTTGGAGCAATTTCAGGATGGCTGACCCCATGAGAAGTTTCTCGGGGAGCGTGTGAATGAGGACAAAACACGCTAGAAAAGATTCGTGTTGGTCTGTGGGGACAGCCGTCAAGTCTGGAGCCGAGCTGTTACATTTTAAATAATAGATTATCAATTAAAATAACATTAATTACATGTACAACTCCGAGTGACGACAAAACACGTTAGAAAATACTCGTGTTGGTATGTGGGGACAACTGTCAAGTCTGGAGCCGAGCTGTTACATTTTAAATAATAGATTATCAATTAAAATACCACTAATTACACGTACTCTAAGGTTAAGCATGTTTGGCTTGAAGCTTCTATGATGGGTGACCTCCTGTAAAGTTTCTCGGGGAGCATGCGAGCGAGGATAAAACACGCTAGAAAAGACTCGTGTTAGTCTGTGAGGACAACTGTCAAATTTGGAGCCGGATTGTTACATTTTAAATATTCATTAGGAAGTAAGGAAAAATAAATAAATGATGATGATTATCTTTTGATTAGTTTCGGAATACAAGTACAAATTGGGATATCTTAAAAATAGAATAGAAGAGGCTACTCATTTGGAAGAAAGGAAAAAAAAGAAAAAAGAAAACTCGCAAAATCTCTTGCTGGTATGCTTTGAACAGCTCGATTCGAAAATACTCCCTTCGTCTCAAACAAAATGTCCTATTTTTCTTTTTGGGCTGTCCCAAACGAAATGTTCTGTTTCCTTTTTTGGCAATACACACTCTCTCTATACTTAATATTTAAATAATTTCCACCAACCCACTTTATCTATTTTATACACATTTCTTAATTTTCGTGCCGAAAAGAAATAAGACATTTCGTTTGGGATGGAGGGAGTAGTAGTAACTGGATACATAGTTTATATATTTATTCCTTTCTTTCTTTTTTTCCGTACGAAAAAACTTTCTATCTTTCATTTTTATGACGTCCAAAAAAAAATTTCTACCTATTTTTGGACTATACCCCACCACTTATAATTACTTATTTTTCACTTTTTCATAATTCTCTATATTAATTATAATACTTTTTTACCATTTTTAATACACTCCACAATTTTTTCTCTATTTTCAGTATATTTAAAAATATTTTTCTAAAAACTCGTGTCACTCCCTCCTAAGAAGTTGTTTTATGGGCGGAGGGAGTATTTTATTTCGAATGCCCACACTTGTTGGTTCTTATCACATTTATCAGTTTTTCTTGCTGACCTCTTGCCGGCAATTTTTGTCGTTAGTACCGCCTTGCCGACATGGTTTGGAATTATTTGTATCCAGCGATGTATTAGTAATTTTGCTGAAGGAAAATTTAAGCATTAAAAGCCTCTAAACAATGAAAATATCTGTGTTTCCTTTTCATCGGGGGTGGGGATAAAACACAAAGATGAGGAGACCGCACTTGTTGAAATACAAAGAATTTTCTCATACGGTTTTGATCCTCGTCTCGTGCATCAAGGCGTAAACAGTCTGGTCAATGTTCCGTTGCTCATCACCTCGAACCACGAGCATTCACAGCTACTTCAAAAATCTGCCTTTATTTTGTGAAGACCATGACTTGAGATTGTAAGGCTGATATGGAAGAGGGAGAGCCCCTTCTTGACGAAAAAATCGTTGGTACAAAATGGGAGGTTTTGGTGGAAGAGGTGAGAAGGCTAAGCTACATAGCCATGCCCATGGTGGTTGTGTCGGTGTCGCAGTACCTGTTGCGGGCGGCCTCCATGATGATGCTCGGCCATCTCGGCGAACTCGCTCTTTCCAGCGCCGCCATCGCCACTTCTCTTTCCAACGTCACAGGATTCAGCCTCCTCGTAATCCTCTCAACTCTCTTTTCTATCCTTGCATTGCATCATTAACTAACTCTTAATCGATCTCCATTTACCAGTCTGGAATGGCTTGTGCACTCGAGACTCTATGCGGGCAGGCCTACGGAGCAGGCCAATATCGGAAACTCTCCACTTACACTTACGGTGCCACCGTTGGGCTTTTTTTGGCTTGTATACCAGTATCCCTTGTATGGATCTACACAGAAAATATTTTGCTTTTAACTGGCCAAGATCCCGCCATCTCCGCTGAAGCTGGCAACTACTCCATTTGGCTCATCCCTTCGCTCTTCCCCTACGCCATTCTTCAGTCTTTGGTTCGCTTTCTGCAGACTCAGAGCTTGATACTTCCTATGCTTTTTAGCACCTTAGCCACTCTCCTCATCCACCTCCCTATTTCTTGGGCTTTCATATTCAAGACTGATCTCGGAAGTGCCGGAGCAGCACTTTCTATAGGCGTCTCCTATTGGTTGAATGTCATCTTCCTCGGACTTTATGTCAACTACTCTCCAAAATGTGCTAAAACTCGCGCTTCCTTCTCTAAGGATGTGTTCTGGACTATGGGGGAGTTCTTTCGGTTTGCCATCCCCTCTGCTGTCATGGTCTGGTACTTAAAATTAATTACTCTTGTATTTCCCGATCATTCAATGTGTATACTTTTGTTAGGTTTATGTTAATTTGTGTGTAGTTTGGAGTGGTGGACGTTTGAGATAGTCATATTGCTTGCTGGGCTGTTACCGAATCCACAGCAAGAGACGTCGGTGCTATCCATATGGTCAGCTAGCTTCTTTGAGTTGGATATGACTTGGAATTTAATTTTTTGATGTCACAACAACTTGTTTGTTTCCGTGAGCAGCCTGACAATTGAAACCATACACTTTCTTGTGCCATATTCGTTTGGTGCTGCTGCAAGGTGTAGTTTGTGTTTGCATTATCACACGATTGTAAATATTTAATTTGTGTGGTGTGTTAATAGAGAAACTTAACTGGTTGTGTAGCACGCGTATCTCTAATGAGCTGGGAGCTGGGAAGCCACGGGCGGCTCAGCTAGTTGTATGTGCTGTGTTGCTTCTGTCAGTTGTGGAGTTTGTTATATCAGGCAGTGTCATATTTTGGTGTCGTAATGTATTGGGATATGCATTCAGTAACGAGAAGAGCGTGGTGTCGTATGTGGCAGACATGATTCCTTTGCTTTGCATCTCTATCGTAATGGAGGGCCCACAAGCAGTCCTCTCAGGTCAGGTGATCTCTATCCACATTTAATGATATTGTAAAAAATATTTATTTATTAATTGGTAATTATATATATATAGGAGTGGCTAGAGGCAGCGGATGGCAGCACATAGGGGCGTACGTGAACCTTGGGGCGTATTATGTGGTGGGGATTCCAGTAGCATTGCTACTTGGGTTTGTGGTGCATTTGAATGGGAAGGGGCTGTGGTGCGGATTGATAGGAGGTGCTACTACACAATCTATCTTGCTCGGGCTCATCACATTCCGCATTGATTGGAACAAGCAGGTACATTCATTTACATAATCATCATGCTTCTTCAATTCTTTTTAAGATGCAAAAAAAATTCTGCTTATCCACCTTTACCTTTACATCTCACTCTCAGGCAATTCAAGCAAGAAACAGAATATTCCATGAAAATGTCATCACTCACGTCACCTGATTTTGTTTTCTCTGGGAATTCGGTTTTGGTGTAACATGACTTGTTCTTTTGTGCCAATAATTGATTTCCGATCCAAAACTATTTGAGTATGGCCTAATTATTTGTGTAACATGAATTTTTGTCAAGAACCCATTAAAGATTTCATGTCCTAATCGGAGTAGGCTTAGCAAATGGCAAAGGCCACACATCTCCAACATTTATATGACTTGAATTAATGTGAATTTCAAAAAGAAGAGGCATTTTCATTGCCCGTGTTTGGTTATCTCACTCCAAAATCATCAAGCTCTTTACTTTTCTATTGAAAAAATTTTAACTAGTGTTATTCACTTTGAAAGAAGCAGCATGGCAAATCAATTACTTGATTGTACCAAGTAAATTGGGCGGTGCTGCAAGGTGTGAGCTCGAATATCAAACGAGCTAGGAGCAGCCCAATTTGCTGTCACATGCCTTATTCATTGGGATCTCTCATTTTGTACCTTACAAACTTGTTAACTTGAAGATGATATAATATTCATAATTGACAAATTAGATAGCTAGATGTCTCATTTCTGAGATACTACTTCAAGAATTTTTTTTTTTGCCTTCCAAATTTGATTCTTTTCCAGTTGCAGGCCGACTTGAATATGCCCAAATGAGGACTAAAAGTCTAAAATGGTAAACTAATTAAATAATTTTGGTTCCATCTTTTAGAGTTTTAGTTACACCTTATCGCTTGAACTAAACAATTCTATGCATTTTACCACTGGCTGAATATCCCTTGATATAACATGCACCTCAACTTTATAAGAAAAGAATGTTATATATATATTGAACTTAACTTATTTATATGTATTTCATTTCATAACTGATCATGATTATAACTTTATACATGAGGTATGTTAACAACATCACATCCGCAACCAACAACCTCTAAATCTTCAAGGAGTGGTCAAACCAAGAGCTAAACATGGAAATGATGTTCTTAGAATCCGATTCAAGCCAAAGACACAGCCAACACTGTGAAAGAGCAATTTCAATAGCAATATTATTATATCAGCAAGAAGTTCAGCTTCGATTCATGAAATTATTAAGTCGATAGCTACAAAACCCCCAAAAAACCTAACTCCCGGAGCTCAAATAGCTGAAATGTCCTATTTTGCATGCCTCCTTAGGGTTTCATTAACGGAGAGTGAATACATAAACAACAAAGCGCAAATCTCTTGGTATAAGGAGCTTCCTATCCAACAAATAGATTGGGGCACTACAAGAAAAACTCTAATAGAAACCACTTAAAAGAAACCGGTTTTTACTCAAAATCGGGGGTTGAGTCACCTAAATGACTAGTGTGTGAGTGTGTTTTTCTTTCTTTAATTAAGTTGTATAACAATTTTTAAAAAATGGAGTAAACACATAAAAGTATTAAAGAGTGGGATTTAATTTGCGTTAACGTAAAAAAACTCCATGAAAATACATGCTCTACATGTGAAAGAGAGAGAGAAGAATATACAAAAAGGAAAACCATACATGTTTTTACATATAAAAGGAACAGTGTCTGTATTTGGTAGCAGTTATTGAATTTGTACTACTGAAATAATATTGCAAAGACCATATGAAAACCCATTTGCACAAGAATGGAACCTGCAATGCCAAATTAAGCATAACAAAAACTCCAAAATCAAGAAGAATTGACATTATTTTCTTGAAAAAGAATTTGAGGAATTAATTAATAAACAGTAATTAGTATGTACATGAAGTTGGGATCGATGAGAACGAGGAATAAGAGGGTGATGACAGAAGAATAGAGAGCACAAACGAAAGGAGACATCAATTATGCATACCCTCATATGTGCTCTCTCTCTTCTGTCAACGACACTCCTCTCTCTCTCTCTCTCTCTCTCTCACACACACACACACACACATGCACACACAGATTGTCATTGTGAAAGATATATATATATATATATATATATATATAGTACTATATAATAGAAGCTAAGAAAATAGGGTAAAGAGCAAGAAGGTGATGACAGATGACAACAAGGGAATGAAAAACATGAATTATATATGCATGGGAAGGAGGAGAGGGGAGTAAGAGGGTGATCATGGCAGAAGAATAGAGAGCACAAACAAAGGCAAGATGCATCCATTATGCATCCGCTTTTTTGTGCTCTCTATCTTCTGTCAACAACTCCTCTCTTCTCTTCTCTCTCTCTCAAGCACACACACTAATACGTGCTTGTGGAAGATACATACTTAATAGTATAAGGTAATTAAGATAATAGAGTAAAGAGCAAGAAGGTGATGACAGGAGAAAAGAGAGCACAAAGATTGAGATACACCTAATCTTAACTTGTATTCTCATCATCTGTGCTCTCTCTCTTCTGTCAACACATCACCATTACTACCTCACCCTATCATCACTGCAAAAGCAAAACAATTTATGCAGATATGTAACATAAAATATGGAAGATCACTTTTGTATGTACAGTAGAGCTTATACTCAAACAGAAGCAGCTACCAAAAATACTTGCATGAATTGAAACCATGATGGGCTAAAGAAGGGATCTTATAGTAGAAGTAGAAAAGAAGGAGAAGGATTCGAGAGTGAAGTTTGTACGGTTTGAATGATGAGCAAACACCCCTATTTATAGCGCAAAACTGTAGCTAGTTAGCTTTTTTGCTTCATTGCTTACGCCAAGATGGGTAAGGATCATGCAATGACAATGAGAGATTAATCCTTCATTAGCATTACAAAATTCACTAACAAAAGCTCGTTAATTTGTGGAATTCATAGATGATTTGAGAAGAATTTTTGGAGGAAAGAAATTCCAGACACGCAGGAGATATGTGGGGCGCGCGGGAAAATATAATAAAAAAATAAGAGAAAAGTTTGAAATTCGGGGCGCAGTATGTACAAGTAAGAATAAGAATCTTGCAAGTATATATATGTATTTAATTTGGTGCAGGAAAGAATCAACTTAATTATGTCGATTGAGCTGGAATCCACTACTTCAATTCTTCATCACTTACCATTTGCAACCTATACCATGCATGTACTATATTTTACCCATCTAAGATGTTACCAATAAAGCACAAATTATAATCACTTAAGCAAACAAAAACGCATAAATTAATTGTATACTCGGTTCCTCACGTAATGTTTAGTGGCGTTGTCAATCCATGCATTTTTCACTAGAATGTAGTACTCCCTCCGTCCCACCGGCTCAAAATTTTTTAGCACGAGAATTAAGGAAAATGCGTAAATTGATTAAAAATGATAGGATCTACACTTTTTAAGAAGGTTAATTTTTTCTATTTATAGAAACATGTCACTTATAGTGGGACAGATTGGATACAAATACATGATACTAGGCGACTATTTATATCAGAATTGAAATTAAGTTGGAAAGCTTATCTTGAAAATGTATCTATAGGATCCGATATGAACCCTTAATTAGGCATAGTGGATTAAGATTCTGGGGCCATCATCATTTTATAAGCTAGCATCTTTGAAATGAATGGATGTATATGATGCATGGTTGATTCGCATGCATGAACAAGCTTGGGACCGATCGATTGCTTCTACGCCATGAAATTCTGGAAATTCAAATGAAGGACACAAACTTGCCCAATTTCTAATCTGTCTCTATCAAGCCAACAATACTTACAACTTGCTCGCAAATAATGGGTACACAATTGTTGTACGTATGCACGTCTGACATTGAATACTTTTTTTTTCCCCCGTTAATTACATGTTCCGGATTAATTGAGGGGACGATTTGTAAATTGTGACTTGTAATTTATGTAATATGTATGTCTTTTCTTTTTTTCTTTTTTCTTTTTTTTTTTCCTTTTTTTATATATATGTATATATTTGTGAACAGTGATAAGCCAGGAAACTGCCACTACACCAATTTGACCGGACACCGACACAAAATTCCGTCAATAAATCTCAAATTTTTGTTAGTATCGGCAAGAGAGTTTGGTTTTGCAAAGGGGTGCCAAGTATATATAACCACCTCTCATCTGACCACAATCTTCTGGTTTCTACATGTGGTCATGTGTATGGCACCCTCCAAAACTTGATATTTAGTCATTCATTTACTCTCTCACTCACTCCCAAAAAGAGTCATACTTACCCTTTTTTTGTCTATAAAAAAAAAGTCTCATTTAACTTTTTAAACCATCACATTATACATTTTCTCCTATATTTAATTATAAATTATACTTTTATTTTTAATTGATAATGTACTTTATTCTACACTACCCCTACAAATTGTATCTTTATTTCACTTACAACAACTTTATTAAAACTCGTTTTTACCCTCAAACGAGACTCTATTTTAATTTGTGGATGGAGGGAGTAATAATTTCCGTATATTAATTGCTCATTCATTTGAAATTGGGTTAGAACTATATAATAAATACATTAAATTCATCTACTCGAAACATACATTTCAAATGTAAAATTTGATCTATTAATAAATTCAGATGGAAAAACATTTTTTTCCAAGAGTAAGTGATTCTATATTCTGAAAAATTGAATATATATTTTTAATAAGGGATTTCGTACGTAAGCATGCATATTTGTCACTATTAAGGATATTAATATGTCTAAAGACTGTATAATATATAAATATGTGGCGTATGTATAAAATTAATTAATTAGCATGAAGCTTTAATTTGCATCAAATTAAGGGGGATAGTAATTTTACTTTCTGTAGTATATATATTGATGATTCCATTTAAGTTTTTCAGATCCTTTTCAACGCGATCAGGAGTAATAGTATGTGTATGCTGCTACCACATTCATTTGAACGTGAGGAGTATATATATATATATATATATATATCAATTTTCAAAGTGTTTATATATATATAGTTGAAAAATAAAAGCAAAATAACTAAAAACGGGATGATTGGGAGGTGACATTAATTCCAAACTGGGGAAGGAGGCAGATCTAGAAATTGATACTCTGAGATAGGATGAGAATGGAGATGAGATGAGTAATGAATATATGTTGATGGAGAAGTTAGCACATATATATACCTTATCAATATTAACGAGAGATGCTTCAATTTGGGGACTCATATCTTCCACGTGTCTTCACCCTATGGTCTATACCTTCACTTTAATCTATTGATTCCATTTTCTATCCATTCTTTACCACATTGTGTCTCCACGATGTTCTTGCAATAAGTTAGCAGCAACATAACCTTTATTTTGATTGGATTGGATTATAAAAAAAATAATTAAATAATTAAGGGACAATTTTTCTAATTTGAACCTCACCAAAATAGCACCATATTTCAATTTGCAACAATTTAAACATTTCCAATTTAGGCGAACATTTGCCTTTCTTTCCCACGCGAACATGTTATAGCGTTATTAATTTTAAACTCTAACTACATTTATTTAATTTTGCTTTCTTTATTCACATCTAAATACTATGGTATTTTTATATAACATTTGATACACGAAAAAGGACAGATGTGGCAATTTTGCTTCAGATTTTTATTTTCAGAAACATCAAACACATGCGAAAATCACAATTAAAATCTTGCACATTCAACAAACTTGAATAACAGCCTTTTCCAGCTTGCAATCCTCACCAAAAAAATGAAGAAAATATAAGCACTCGTTTCTCAAGTGTTTAAGATTGGATGTGTATACACTCAATTCAAGGACGACATGAAATCAACTACAGACTTGTCTTTTCTAACAAAAAAAAAAAACTACAGACTTGTCAACCATTAAATGTGTGCTCCTATAACAAATATAAAAAAGATCTTTCAATTCAGTTGTAATTAAGGCTCTTTGGATAAGTAGAGTATATTTGATTAAGTAGCTCAAATCATTTAACACAATCACTCAATTTATCACTCCCAAACAAACACTTTCATCCACCTCTCCAAAATCATATTTTCAACATCATCGCTCATAGGTAAACAACCAAAATTAACATAATAGTAATACCAATCCTTTCAACTTATACCCATTCATATTCAACACGTTTTTCCAAGTGCTTCACACTTTTCATACTATTTTTTCTTCCATTCATTTTTCTCTTTTCTTTTCTTTATCTTATTTACTTTGAAGCTAATAGGGTGTCTAGAATTTCCAACAGTTAAGGCTTATATCACTCAACTCCAAAACATCTTCACAATACCTTTCACCCTAATGCAACATTTTCCAAATTTATCCCTTTCTCCCAATTTGGTTGAATGCAAAGAAATGGATATTAAAGCTCAAATAGGATCATATAAAGTATTTGGACAAAAATGAGATAAAATAAGCTAACGAAGATGGCCTTAAGTCACTTCTAAGTTATTAAGCACACTAATATGACCTCGAGGAAGAAACCAAGATAAGTTTTAGTGAAATGCAAGCAAGCTCAAATAAATCACTCAAGAATAGAAAATAAAATTACAAAATAGTGACAATCAAGACTCAAATCCTCACAGCTTATTTCTTAAGATCACAAGTTTTTAGAGGCTAAATACTCTCATTCATCAAATTATGCTCAACTTCTCATGTAAAAATTATATTTGCACATTCGTTCACAAATTTGGACAGAAATCATCACTAGCCATGTCATCAATCCCCAATATCGTGCTCGTCATCTTAAATCCCACAAGAAGATGTCATACACTAACAGACAAGCGAGATTTTGGTCAAATTTAATGTTAACATACTAATTGAATAATTGACGTAGCATAATTGGTTGGGGAATAAAACGACGTCGATCTGTGATTGCACATCGCAACCACTATTCGAATTTATGCAATCAGATTTTTCGACTAGCTATGTCAGTAGTAAATTTGACCGAAATTTCAATTGGTAGCAAAATCAGATTAAATCAATAGTTCGATAATTAACGTGTTACTTTTTAAAGTTTGTATGCAAAATCATAATTTGATGAAAGTTTAGTAATTATCACACAACTTTTAAAGTTTGTACACTATCTTTTAAAATTTGTAAGCAAAATTAGAATTTGATGAAAGTTTAATAATGATCACGCTATCTTTTAAAATTTGTATGCAAAATTAGAATCCGATGAAAGTTCAGTATTTTACAGATAATTAACCTAATACTCCCTCCGTCCCAGGCCAATAGGCCCAGTTCATTTCGGCACGGAGATTAAGAAACTCATTTTTTAGTAGGTAAATGGTGTGGTCCACCAATAATTAAGGTTTTAAATGTTCTCTTATTTTTCCTTAATCATATTTGCTTCATTATCTCATTTTTCATTTAATTTAACTAAATTAAATTTGCATTGCAATTTATTGCACGAATTAATCAAGGGAAAATCTGGAAATTAATTAGAGGAATCAAACACAATGAATTCCAGATCTGCAACCAACAGAGCATATTCAATGGAAAAAATTCAGCAAATTAAACTCGATAAGGGTGGAGAGGAGGCAACCTTTTGAATTCCATTGAATTCAGCAAACACAATTTTCCGATTTATACCTTTTGTTTCTTTGCTTCGGCAAATGTGAATTGAAATATTCAATGGAATTCCAAAAAAATCAAGGACGGAACTTTGAGAAAGAAAAGGGTGGAGAGGAGGCAACCTTAAATCAAGAACTTAAAAATCAAACTCTGAAAAAAAAAATCCAGATCTGCAACCCCATCAAATCGTCTCCTTCACCAGATCGTCTCCTTCACCAGATCTGGGAATCCCGATGTACGAGGCGGATGGCGGTGGAGGAGACCGTAGACGAGGTGGAGAAGGTGGAGGGTAGAGGCGGTGGAGGCGGTACACGCGACGGAGGGCGGAGACGGAGGACGCGATGGAAGGTGGAGACGGTAGCACGCGGTGGAGACGGCGACAGAGGTAGAAGAAGACCGCTAAAGAAGACGGGTGGAGAGGAGACGATTTGGCAGAGGCTCCGAGATCTGGTGGGGGAGAAGACCGCCATGGCCGGGAGAGGGGAGAAGGGGAGCGGCGGAGGCCGTGGAAATGGCGGCGGCGCTCATCGTTTTGAATGGAAAAGGCGGAAGAGGGGAGAAGGAGAGGGGAGAAGAAAAAGTGGCGAGTGAATTATGAGAGTTTTTAGAGTTTTAATTAGGGGTGTATATCCCCTTTAATCAAGTAGTTATAATTTTAATTAGAGCCCTAATTATTTCCAAATTTAGACTGGGCCTATTGGAGTGGGACGTCCCAAAAAGGAAAGCGAGCTTATTGGGCTGGGACGGAGGGAGTAACTTATACTCCCTACTTCCCATTAGTAATATTCCACTATTTTTGGGCAAGGAAATTAAGAAAAGAGTAATTAGTTTATGAAGTGACTTGAAGACATTTAAGGATTATTTTAAATGGGTTGATGTATAAATTCAGTGAGATGAACTCACTATTAATGATATTTTAAATATAATTAATTTTTTATTAAAAAATATGAAATATTATTAGTGATATATATTGGAGCATTCCATTAGGAATGGAGGGAACTTAATGGATAAGCAGTTCACTAGTGACATCCGAAATATACAATTTATGGAATTTTTTAAATAGGCGTCTAATCAGGTTTCGACAACTAACCCTATAGATACCTTGCCTTTTGTAGCTTGTTTAGTATATGTGGTGTAGGAAGTGGTTTGAAACATCTAGATTGATTTTTTTTTTTTTTTTTTTTTTTGATACAAAACATCTAGATTGATAGAGAATGATGTTTGGGCATAAATTTATGTCACATACCTCAGCTTGCCTTTGACTTGTATTCAACCCAAATCCAATAATTTAGCGTTAATTAGCATCAATACATCTTGAATTCTTTTTTAGTGGAATATCCCACCTTTCCCCCATACAATATCTAGAATGGAATAAAATTTAACACCACACTTTAAATTTCTCCATAGATATGAATTAGGATTTGTCATGTCAATATTTATTCATGTATTTTAGTCGTTTGTAGTCACATATATTATGTATTCGATGAACATCACATTCAATAATTTAAAAACATATATTTTTATGTACATGTTACGTGTTGGTGAAACTATAAACCAACACCTAATCTAAAGAGTAATAAGCGTGATTATACCTAGTGTAGATGATCGGAGAAAGCAAAGTAAACAATTGGAAAACCGGAGCTCAAGAGAAAACTAGCTGTTGTATTTGAAAGTAAGAGATAGCGTAGTTACAATGCACGAGCTCAAGCTCTATTTATAGATTACATAGGAGGGCAAAATGGTAAAATCATCTGTGGTGCATGCGCTTGACGTGATAGAGGGGCATGTCGGTAAATTTGCCTTCACGCGGGAAATCTCCCGCGTCTCTGGCGATTCCGCTGATGAAGGTAGTTCCTCTGGCGAAGGCTGCTTCTCTGGCGAGGGCGACTTCTCTGGCGAGGATGACTTCTCTGGCGAAGGTGACTTCTCTGGCGAGGGTGACTCCTCTGGCGATGATGACTCATCTGGCGAGGATGATTTCCTCTGACGAGTGCACTTCCTCTGCCATACTTATTCCGCTGGTGGAGTCGATTCCTCTGATTTACATCATTTCCCTACTCTGCATATATCACTCCTCATCAACCACTCCCCCCTCTAGTCTGGTTGAACCGGGTATTCTTCGTGTTCAACCAGTGAAGTATTGTTAAAGCCAGCGTTGTGCTGTTTTCCTTCGTCCCTGCAAATCATGAAGACACGAGAATTCTAATTTTTGTAAGAAAGTAAAGGTAAACCCTGTAAATTGTTCTCTGGCGTTTTTGTTACTCCCTCTCCTGGTCTGACTAGTTCACTCTGGGACGATGCAACTAGTCAGAGGATTCGCCTGCGTGGATGACGTCACTAGCATTAAATGCCTGCCCTTTCTACAGTGCTTTTTCCGTACCCCGAGGTTACTTTTTAACCTTCGCGTCTTTTCGTCTCTCCGTAGAAATTCTTAGCCATTGATTAATTCCCGTATGCCACGCGTCATTCATCCCGTATGATGGTAGTTGCCCGCGTACGTTACTTAGTCAGTTTCGAAATTTTGCTTCCCACTATTCATCTTCTCCACTTTTTCCCTAATTCCTTCATCTGCGATTTCCGGTGATTCTCTCCCTGTTCCGGCGTATTTTCCCGCGACCCCTCCGCTCCAGTTTTTACTGTCAATCTTTTCCTGACCTAGGTAACTCGCGTATCCTCTTCTCCCGATATTTTGTGTTTAGTGTAAGTAGTTTTGAAATTTGTTGGTGCTCTGATTGAGCGTGCTAGAAACCCTAGGATAAAAATTTCTGATAATGGCTTCCACTTCCGCTCCCCAGCCCTCGCGTTCGCCTTCTCCTTCTCCCCATGCTTCTTCATCTTCTTCTTCCCAGCCCCAAGGTCTCGAAAACCTTCCTTCCCCCTCTGCCTCTCACGATTCCCAAGCTACTCCGAGTCCTTCCAGACCTAAAAAGAAAACCAGAAAGACACCCCAACCCCCCAAGTCTATTCCTGAGTCCCGCCTTAGCGTTGCGGAGATGGAAAAGATGAAGGCCAAATGTCGTAACCCCGCAGACCTAAAGTTTGAACCTTTTTCTAAGGCCTCAACGCCCCCTGAGAAAATGCGTAATCATAAAATGGTGGTCATTTGGAAGGCCCAGATTGATGCTGGCCTAAGGCTTCCTCCCCCTGCTCTTTTGGCTGAGGTTTGCAACCATTACCATATCCCCTTTTATCAAGTCACCCCCTCTGCTATCCGTAGGTTATACGCCTTCCACATTCTGTGCCGAGCTCACGGTGTTGGAGACACCGCCAAATTATTTTTTCAAACCCAGTCGCTCCGTATGCAGGGCAGCCCTTTATACAGTTTCGCTGGCCTCCAGAAGTATCCCACCACCTTCCTTTCCTCCTTAAATTCTTATGACAAAGATTTTTTGTTTCAATACTGTTACGTGCGCACTCTTGTTGGCTCCTGGCGCAATTACGGCGTTGCAGAGCTGGAATGGCATAACCCTCGTACCACCTATAAACCTGCTTCTTCGGGTCCCCCCTTCACATTTGACTTGGGGGTTATAACTCACCTCAATGCCCTGAACGCCGCCAAGCCCCTCCCTTTTAGATATCTTGCCGAGAACAATTCGGCTTTGGCAAATAACGGCCTATTTCCCCTATATCCAAAGAAATCGATAGGTAAAAAATATGAGTTAGAAAATATATTGACTTTGTTACCCTGATTCTAACGGTGTAGAATTTTTATTTGCATACATGTCTTGGAGGAAAAAGTGCGAGGTCAATTTGGATGACGCTGCTTCTCCCGCCCACAGCAAGGAACATGGCTCGGGAGGTTCTGCTTCCCGAACGGGCCCCTCAGAACAACCCACTGGGTCCGAGATGGTCACCACTCTCCTTGTGGCAGAGGTCCCAGAGAGAAAAGTGGAAGCCTCACGCACATTTGATGCAGAGGAGGTCGATGTAGGTGGCCTTGTTCACAGGCGTAGGCGCCCCAGTACTGGTGATGCATCCGGTGCTGGTGAAGAAGATGTCCAGATTGTGGACATTACTGATGAAGTTCCCTCTCCCAACTCTGCCCAGGACACCGCCACTCCCGATCTCTCGAAGAAGCGGAAGAGGGGCTCTCTGATCTCCATGGGTGAGAAGGAGAGATAAGAAAACCTGAAGAAGGCTGGCAAGTCCGCGAATCCAGCCAAGAAGTCTGCTGGTGGTTCGAAAGTCCCTCTTTCTGCTGGGGGAAAGGGCAAGGGCAAGGGCAAGGCTGTGGTCCCAGCTGTTGATGAGTCGGAGGATATTATTCCTGGCCCGATTTCAAGTTTGTCGGGGCAGGGGTTTATTGATGCCTTGTCGTCTCGTGTCCATTCGAAAGACAAGGAGAAAGTGGAGAACTTGACACGAGGGGCTTTGGCAAGTCAGCTTGCCCAGATGGCTCTTCAGGTATTTTGCAGCTTGTATCCTTATCTAAAAATTTAAGTTATTAACCTTTTGATTGTTCTGGTGGAGCCCATTTTTCTGAAGAAAATCATTCCTTTGGTGAAGATTGTTTCTTTGTTCTGACCTAATCCATTCTATTTCCCTGCAGGTGGAATCTCGGCTCTGGGGAGCTATCCAGCGCATCCACGATTATGATGTGTTGGAGAAAAAGAGAGAGAAAGAGCAGGCAGACATCGCCAAGCGTGATGACGACGTCGCTGGGGTAGTGGAGCGCCTGAGTGGAGCTGAGGCAGAGATTGCTGAGTTGAAGGCCAAACTGGCCCAAGTAGAGGTGGAAAAGTCGTCCCTGGCCTCCGAACTGACAAGGGTGACGAGGGAGAGTCATGAGAGCCTTATGAGGTTCAAGGCGGGGTACGAAAAAGACTACAGGGAAGCCAGGCGTGAGTGGAGGAAGACATTTGTGGAAGCTCAGAACCGTGCTTACGTCCTGGGAGCACGAGACCAGCGTCTGGAGTACTTCTTGTCTCCCCAGGGCCAACACTTCTTGGGGGTAATGTTGGAGGGCACCTTGGAAGCCTTTAAGAAGACTCCCGAGTATCTGGAAGACTTCGGGCCCCTCTTTGCTTATGTGATAAAGCAATCCGCCACGAAGGCGTTGGAGATGGCAGGAGCGTCCCCGGAGCAGCTTGCCACCCTAAACCTGCTGGCCTTGATGGAGAACATCAAGGATGAAGACGTGAACAAACTGATGGGAATTCCTGCAAACTCCCCACAGAAGCCAGTGTGGTGGTATCCAGTGCTGGAGAAGGCCCATCCTTATTTTGCTTTTGGGGTCGGGTCTGACTCGTTGCCCTCTGCTCCCATATATATGCCTGCTTTCTATGCTTCCCTAGTTGGCTTTGTGAACCGGTTGCGGGATCCTACTGGCAAAAGCACCCGGAAATTTTCTCAATACAGCATGGTGCCTCCCCTGCCCTCTGACTTGGCGGCCTCAGCTTTTGAAGACTCGGCTTCCTCTTACTCCGCAGTGGATCAGCTTTTTACCCTGTATAGAGACGAAAGAACGTATGTACAAGAAGCTGTGAAGCTGCTGGACGTAGATTCCCGTCTCCCGAAGATGAAGGAAACTGGCATGCTGCCGGTACTTGCAGAGGGAGCCTCTGCTAGCCAGGTCCCCGCCGTTGCCACCTCTGCTCCAGTCTCCCCTGCCCCTGCTGAAGATTCATCTGTTCCTCCTACTTGATGACCCTGCTCTCCTTTTTGATTTGGCAAATATTCTTGTAACTTTTTAATTTCTAAAAAACTTGGTACTTACCTCTGATGTTCGATGTACAACTTATCTCTTTAGCATTTCCTTTTGAATGGAATTACTACATCATTTGTCTTGCCTTTAGGTTTCTGTGCTGCTTCTGCTTTCCTTTGTATTTCGTATTATTTTTGTTACCTGTTGATGTTAAATTTGCATTCCCGGATCTCCAACGGCGGTGTATATTGTTGGTATTGATGTTGATTTCTGTCTTTGTTGAAATTTGAGTGACTCCTCTGACGAGGATTTTGGTTGACTCCTCTGGCGAGGATTTTGCTGACTCCTCTGGCGAGGATTTTGATGATTGCTTCCCGTTCAAGCCTTCCTTTGCTGCTTCTCATCCAAGCACTCTTTTGCTGCTTCCCATCCAAGCACTCCTTTGCTGCTTCTCATCCAAGCTTGAACACTCTGCACGGAGCATGGAAGACCCAGGGGGGCGCAACAAACTTTCGCGGCTTACGATTAAATAGTAACCCTCTGCGCGGATCATGGAGGACCCGGGGGGTGCAACCAACTTTCGCGGCTTACGATTAAATAGTAACCCTCTGCGCGGAGCATGGAGGACCCGGGGGGGCGTAACCAACTTTCGCGGCTTATGATTAAATAGTAACCCTCTGCGCGGAGCATGGAGGGCCCGGATGGCACAACCAACTTTCGCGGCTTATGATTAAATAGTAACCCTCTGCGCGGAGCATGGAGGACCCGGGGGGTGCAACCAACTTTCGCGGCTTACGATTAAATAGTAACCCTCTGCGCGGAGCATGGAGGACACGGGGGGTGCAACCAACTTTCGCGGCTTACGATTAAATAGTAACCCTCTGTGCGGAGCATGAGGACCCGAGGGGGCGTAACCAACTTTCGCGGCTTACGATTAAATAGTAACCCTCTGCGCGGAGCATGGATGACCCGGGGGTGCAATCAACTTTCGCGGCTTACGATTAAATAGTAACCCTCTGCGCGGAGCATGGAGGGCCCGGATGGCGCAACCAACTTTCGCGGCTTACGATTAAAAGAACCCCCTGCACGGAGCATGGAAGACCCGGGGGGTGCAACCAACTTTCGTGGCTTACGGTTAAATGCAACCTCTGCACGGAGCATGGAGGACCCGGGGGGTGCAACCAACTTTCGTGGCTTACGATTATGTGCAGTCTCTGCGCGGAGCATGGAGGGCCCGGATGGCACAACCAACTTTCGCGGCTTACGATAGCTTCCCTCCCTCTGCGCGGAGCATGGAAGGCCCGGGTGGCACAACCAACTTTCGCGGCTTACGAGCGCTTCCCTCCCTCTGCGCGGAGCATGGAAGGCCTGGGTGGCACAACCAACTTTTGCGGCTTACGAGCGCTTCCCTCCCTCTGATGACAGCGTGATTCCTCTGCTTTTCCCTTGACTTGCTGAGGAGCAATTTTTGGATTTTTGAATTTGAAAATTGGGGACTACGGGTATACACCCTACTCCCCCCTGGTGACATGTGCAATGCTCTTGCATGAACATGTTAAGTAGCATATGTAACATAAAAAACGATAATTAAAGTAAATGAAACAACACCAGGGAATTCCCTAGAACCACATATCTGTTTTATTGATATTTTGGCCCCGGACCTCGTTAAAACCCCTGTGGGAAAAAAGAGTATCCGGTATACATTGGTATTAGTCCTGCTAAGTAGCAGTTATACATAGAACTTTTTGAGATTGTTGATATTCCATGGTCTAGGAAGAGCTCTGCCGTCTGGATCCGACAATATATACGCTCCACCACCTAGGACCTCTGTGATGATAAACGGGCCTTCCCAATTAGCTTCGAACTTGCCCACTGCCTTCAATGCATCAGCCCGCTTGAGAACCAGATCTCCCTTTGACAATTTCCGCGCTCTGACCCGCTTGTCATACCCTGCCTTGATAATGCCTTTGTATTTTGCTGCTCTGACCCGGGTTTCATCCCTCTGTGCTTCCACCAAATCCAGCTCTGCTCGGCGAAGTTCAGCATTGTGCTCAGTGTCGTAGGTTGTTATCCGATATG
The DNA here is from genome assembly GCF_028751815.1 of Salvia miltiorrhiza. Taxonomy (NCBI): domain Eukaryota; kingdom Viridiplantae; phylum Streptophyta; class Magnoliopsida; order Lamiales; family Lamiaceae; genus Salvia; species Salvia miltiorrhiza. The sequence continues at coordinate 46,876,298 of NC_080390.1, read as the reverse complement.
ATTCCAGTCTTGCCTCCGCTGGTATTACCGCATTAGATCCATACACCAGAGTAAATGGTACTTCACCCGTGGCTGTCTTTGGGCTAGTGCGGTAGGCCCAAAGTACAGTATCCAGCTCCTCAACCCATTTGCCTCTGCTCTGAGTCAGCCTTTTCTTGATCCCCTCACATATTGTCCTGTTGGCCAACTCCACTTGGCCATTTGCTTGTGGATGAGCTACCGAGACGAATCTTTGAGTGATATCCATCCGATCACAAAAATCCGCGATCCTCTGCCCAGTGAACTGGGTTCCGTTGTCAGAAACGATAATCCTGGGCACGCCAAATCTGCAGCATATATTCCGCCAAATGAAGCGCTCCACAGTCACCTCATCGATTTTCCCCACGGCCTCAGCCTCGACCCACTTAGAGAAGTAGTCCACCGCTATAAGCAGAAAGCACTTGCCCCCTGGTGCCGTAGGCAGCTTCCCGACTATGTCGATACCCCACTTGTTGAATGGACATGCAGCGTACATAACGCCCATAGGCTCCCCTGGAACGTTGATTCTCCCGGCGTGTCTCTGGCAAGCCTCACACTTGCGGACGAACTCTCTGGCGTCTTTGTTGATGTTAGGCCAGTAGAACCCTGCCCGATAGATTTTGCGTACAAGGTCCCGGAATCCCGTGTGACCACCACAGCAACCTGCATGAACCTCCTTTAAAGCAAAATTAGCTTCTTCTGGAGATAAGCACTTTAGTAAAGGCTGAGTAAAGGATCGTTTGTAGAGTTGGTCATTAAGTAGGCAATAATTTTCGTATCGGACCCTCTGATTAGATTCCTTGTTCAACCGCTCCCCTGTCTTGAGAAAGTGTATAATAGGAGCCCGCCAGTCATCTCTGATCTCTACGGAGAAGACCTGTGAAGTCCCCATCTCTCTGGTATCACAGAGTAAAATAATTTCATCACTCCAGGTTTGTTCCACTGCACTAGCCATTCGCGCCAGTAGGTCTGCTTTCGTATTATCTTTCTGAGAAATCTGCTCGATTTTGAATTCCATAAACTTGTCCTTCATCTCGCTGAGCTTGCGGTGGTACGCCCTCATGCGTTCTTCTTTGACACTATAACCCCCTGAATATTGCTGGGCCACTAACTGGGAGTCTGTCTTGATGATGACACATTCGGCCTTGAGTTCTGACAAAATATGCGCCCCTCTGACCACAGCTTCATACTCCGCTTCATTGTTGGATAATCGACAAGTGAATTTGATCGCAAATTGGTATGTACCATACCCCGGTGATGTGATGTATACCCCAATTCCACATCCCTCTTTTGTCACTGATCTGTCCACAAAGGCAACCCAAAATTCCGGTACGGGACGGCGAGTTGTTTCTTGGATGAAATCTGCCAACGCTTGTGCTTTGATCGCTGTTCTTGGCTCGTACTCCACATCGTACTCCCCCAACTCCACAGCCCACTTCACCATTCTGCCCGACAAATCCGGGCGCCCCAACACTTGTTTGAAAGGTAAGGCAGTGCGCACCACTACCCGATGTGACAGAAAATACGGCCTCAACTTTCTCGCCGTGACCATGACCGCCAGAGCAGCCTTCTCTATCTCTGTGTAATTCAATTCAGGACCCTGGATGATTCGGCTGACGAAGTAGATAGGTTTCTAGTGACTTCCCTCCTCTCTGATAAGCACAGAGCTGATTGCATCTTCCCCCACTGCTATGTACAGATACAACGTTTCTCCCAGGACCGGCTTGGTCAGAGTCGGGAGCTTTGCTAGATATACCTTGAGATCCTCAAATGCCGCTCGGCATTCCTCTGTCCATAGAAATTTAGTGCCCTTCCTTAAGATTTTGAAAAACGGCATGCTGCGCTCTGCCGACCGTGATATAAACCTGCTCAGAGCAGTGATGCGCCCATTTAGAGTCTGCACTTCCTTAATCCCTCTGGGTGGTGTCATTTCCATGATGGCCTTGACCTTCTCTGCGTTAACCTCGATCCCTGCAGGGGTAACCTTGTAGCCCAAGAATTTGCCTGTTGTGACCCCAAAAGTACATTTTGCTGGATTCAACATGAGTCGATGCTTTCTAACCACAGTGAAGATCTCCTCGAGATCAGAGACATGGTCCTCTGCCCTTATACTCCGCACAAGCATGTCATCCACATACACCGAGATATTCTTGGAGAGCTGTTCCTTGAAGACTTTTTCCATCATACGCTGATACGTGGCTCCCGCATTTTTCAAGCCAAACGGCATACTCCTCCAGCCGTAAACCCCGCAACAGACGGCAAAGGCCGTTTTGGCAATGTCTTCTCTGTTCATTTTAACCTGATGGTATCCCTGATACGCGTCCATCATAGATAGTAAAGCGCATCCCGAAGTGGCATCCACCAGCTGGTCAATCCTCGGCAGAGGATAGTGGTCTTTTGGGCAAGCGGCGTTCAGATCTCTGAAATCTACGCACATCCTCCAAGTATTTGTCTTCTTCGGTACCATCACCGCGTTTGAAATCCACTCTGGGTATTGCACCTCCACAATGTGCCCTGCTTCCAACAACCCATAGACCTGCTCCCTTATTGCAGCGTCCTTCTCGGCTCCAAAATTCCTCGCTCGTTGCTTTACTGGCTTTATTTTAGGATCCACATTAAGGCAGTGCTCTGCCAACCCTCTGTCAATGCCCTTTAAATCGGCGGTGCTGAATGCGAACACATCCGCATTTCTGCGCAAGCAAATAATGAGCTCATCTCTGACTTGATCACTCATGGAAGACCCAATTTTGGTCTGAAAACCCTCTTTCCCTGGGAACAATTCGATCATGTTGCAAACATCACTAGTAGACACCAGCGCGGTTTTTTCTGTACTGTCCTTGTCTTTCAATACGTCTGCCAACTCCTGGCGCTCTTTTGCCGAGGCATTCACTTCGCCCACCTTCCCCTTCTTCCGTGTATCCAATCCCTCTGTCATTCTTTCCCTTTTCTGTCCTGCTGAATGTGTAAGCATTTGTACATGGCAAGCTTTCGATGCTGTTTGATCACCACAAACTTCTCCCACTCTCCCTCCCTCGATGGGGAATTTCATTTTCAAATGAAACATAGAGATCACCGCCCTAAACGCCATTAATGCAGGCCGGCCAAGTATCACATTGTAGGAGGGCTTTGGTATATCAACCACCAAAAACCGTACCATCCTAGTTTTGCTATTAGCAGCTGTAGTGCCGAGATTTAACGGTAACTCCACATAACCCAGAGGCATGACCATTTCTCCTCCGAACCCAAACAAAGGGGCATTCGTTGGCTCAATATGAACGTCGATTCCCATGTTTTGAAGGCACTCCCAATATAAAATATTCACCGCGCTGCCCGAGTCTACGAAAACACGGTGAACGATACAGCCGGCAATATCCGCCATAATAACCAGCGCATCAACATGCGAGTACATTAGTGTACGTAGATCTTCTGCCCCAAAGGTGATCATCGGCTCTTCTGCCGCGCTTGTAACCTCCATAACTTGCTTGTGGTAGTATCCTGACTTCACTGCTCTGACCACTTGTTTCTTAGCCCTATTTGATGTGGGCGTCCCATTCTCTCCACAAATCATATGAACTTCCCTCCGATACGGGGGAGGAGGTGCTTGTCTTTCTGGCCCTTCCCTACGATATCCAGATTGTCATTTCTCTGATCCCTATTATTCCCCTGTTCTTGTCGCTGATCCCGGTTATTTCTCTGATCCCTCTGATCTCTCTGGTCCCTATGATCCCTCTGATCATTCCTCCTCTGGCCCTCATTTCCTCTGTCAATGAATTGGTCGAGGTTTCCCTGGCGCACCAGTAGCTCTAATTGATGCTTGAGATGCCCGCAATATTTTGTGTAGTGTCCGAAAGAGTTGTGATACTCACACAGCTTATTATTAGGCCCCTCCTGTGGCGGCCCATCCCGATAGGTTCCCGGTGCCCGAAAAAATGGTTGATCCTTTACCAAATGAAAGATTTCCTCCTGTGGTTTATTTAAAGGCGTGTATTCAGTAAACCGCGTAACTTCGTTCACGGTACGTTGCTGCTGGGGCGGCATTCCTCCTTGGGGTGGCAGTACCCTCGGAGGTAATCCTCTGAATGGTGCTCTATCCTGGTGTCTCTGTCTCTCTGGGGCTTCCTCAGCTCTTTTAGCTTTATGTTTATCGTTTTCCGTTTTTCTCGCCATCTTGGCGTCTTCCAACTGTAGATAGCCTGGCAACCTTGCCATAATGTCGTCAAAATCCCTTGCAGGTCGGATCTGTAACTCGTCAAAGAAGAGCCCCGACTTGAGCCCTCTGACGTAGGCACAATTCTTAATTTGAGATTTCGCCTCTGGCACCTCCAGAGCGGCTAAGTTAAATCTGGCAGTATATTCTCTCAATGTTTCATTTTGGTCCTGTTTGATATCCATCAACGACAGAGCTGACTTCCCCACCCTTCGCGAGCTTGCGAACTGGCGTAAGAAGCGAGTCTGTAAATCCTCAAAGGAGTGAATAGAATTGGGAGCGAGCGTTCCGAACCATAGCTGGGCTGGTCCAGTGAGAGTAGTGGAGAAGATGCGGCACTTGATGCCCTCAGTATACATATGCAGTGTGACCAACCCCTCGAACCGATTGAGGTGGACCTCTGGATCCGTGGTGCCATCATAATCCAGAGAAATAGGTTTGTAGCTTCTGGGTAGGGTATCTGCCAGAATATTATCAGAGAAAGGACTACGGTTGCTGATGGAATGAAACCTTGAAGTCTTGGCCCTTTTGTCCTCCTTGTATCTTCCCTGCTCCCTTCTGTCCCTTGGCGCGTCATGGCCGTGACGCTTGTGAGCCCTATGCCCTGGCCTGCCAGAGGAATACTCCAGCTCTCTTTCTTCTGCTCTTTCGGTGTACCTTGATTTCTCTGGGCGGTGGGACTTCTCTGCTCTGTACGACCGCTCTGATCTCTGTTCCTTGTCGTCCCTCCGGGATTTCTCCCTCAACGATTCTTCCAGATTCTCGAATTGGTGTTTCAGCTGCGACACTTGGTTTTTCAACCGTTCCTTCTCCTTCGGTCTCTCTTCCTCAAACACAAGGGAGACGGATTGACTATCAGACTCGTCAACCCTCTCCTTCCTAACAACACTGTTGAGCCTAACACGGCTCCCCTCTGGTCTGGCTATTTCTCTGTCAGCAGCGTTCCCTTGCATTTCCCCAGGCATCACAGCCTGTTTGTTGATTGTCAGCATGTTTGCCTCCTGAGCAGCGGGAGGTGGGGCCTCAGTGCCCTGCGGGTTGGCCGCTCCAACCGGGGTAGCTACAGTGGGGATGACAGACAGCATCGGAGTTCCCAATGTCTGACGCATATTAGCATAGCTGAGTAAAGCCATCATTTGCTCTGCTAGCCCGAAGTTAAGCGATCCCCCTCCAGACGTGGGGGCCAAGTTTGGCAGATTCGAGCCCGGTGTTACCAGAGCAAACCTCTGGGCGTTGACGTTCAACCCTGTTGTCGGAGTGGCTGAGATAGCCTGAAAACCCGGTGGCACAGTGAAGGTGGGGTTACCCTGAAGGCTGTTGAGTAGTGAGGTAGGCACCTCGGTAGTGATAGCAGCAGACTCGAACTCCTTCTCCAAGTTGCGGTGAGCATCAGATGATCCCATAGTACCTACACATAAACAGAGTGAGAAGACATCTAGACAACAAATGGATAGATCCTCCCCTACTGATTGAAAACCCGATATGAGAAATTCCAAGCACCGGCGCAGAGGCCGTTAAAAAATTCCCCTTAAGACAACTCCATGCCCTGAGAAATAAACCCAGGGCATAGATTAGAACAATCAGAGCCCGAACAACAGAAATTTCCCTTGTAGACTCTTATCAAGATCCGGCAGAAGAAACAGAGTGTCCAGAGATAGGCAGAACAACCACCAAGAAGCTTGTTAGCATAAAACGTTAAACATGATATATAGTAAGGAATTTGCAAGAAAACGAACATCATAACCCAGAACTACCACGATCGTGCGCTATATTAACCGCAAAAACCCAAAAACAACAAAGTTATCATGGCAATTAACCAGATTAATAGCATAATGCATTAAACAGGGCATAGAGCGAGGATTAGTTGAAGAAAACATGGAGCACACCAATAATTATCACCCTCAGTCGAAACATAGCCGCAAATTAACAGTGCAAACCCAATCATCACAGAAACGGATCATTACCCCATAGTCCACCGATAGAAAACAAAGATTAGCCACAAAAACACGAAAAACATCGACAATTATTACCCTTAAACGAAAAACATCCACAAATCAACAACACAAGCTCAATCGCAGCAAAAATGGAATGTTAACCAACATTCTACCGAAGCGAAACCCCATAAATCGTCAACCAAAACCCAATTCAAGCAGAAACAGAGCGATATTCCACAATTCACAGGTATAAACGTCAGATCTATAAATAAAATCCCGATTCTACGAAGAAACTTTGTATTCACCCATAATTGAACCGATCAATCGGTAAATAAACCCATATCCCCCCGATTCATGATTTACGACTTTCACCACCTTTTCCCATGCACCAAAAACGCAATTAAAAACAGATCGTAAAGAATTAAAAGCACATCGACCCGAGAAAACGTAATTAGCGGCTCGAAATCATCTGGATGTCCGAATTATCGGCTCAAATGGTACCGACACGCGCAAACCCGATTGGAATTTCAGATCTACGTGCGCCGGCGTCCATAAACTCACGTCCTAACTCAGTAGCTTTCCCACAGACGGCGCCAGTTGGTGAAACTATAAACCAACACCTAATCTAAAGAGTAATAAGCGTGATTATACCTAGTGTAGATGATCGGAGAAAGCAAAGTAAACAATTGGAAAACCGGAGCTCAAGAGAAAACTAGCTGTTGTATTTGAAAGTAAGAGATAGCGTAGTTACAATGCACGAGCTCAAGCTCTATTTATAGATTACATAGGAGGGCAAAATGGTAAAATCATCTGTGGTGCATGCGCTTGACGTGATAGAGGGGCATGTCAGTAAATTTGCCTTCACGCGGGAAATCTCCCGCGTCTCTGGCGATTCCGCTGATGAAGGTAGTTCCTCTGGCGAAGGCTGCTTCTCTGGCGAGGGCGACTTCTCTGGCGAGGATGACTTCTCTGGCGAAGGTGACTTCTCTGGCGAGGGTGACTCCTCTGGCGATGATGACTCATCTGGCGAGGATGATTTCCTCTGACGAGTGCACTTCCTCTGCCATACTTATTCCGCTGGTGGAGTCGATTCCTCTGATTTGCATCATTTCCCTACTCTGCATATATCACTCCTCATCACGTGTATATGGCTAATCACATATTTATACTCTAAAACAAACATTATCTTTAAACTTGAGTCTAAAACTATAAAATTGAACCCGTATTTTGACGTACACATTCTCCATCCCACTTTTAGCATCCATTATTGTTCCATTTTCATTTTCTTTTATATAGTTATTACTTATTAATTATTTTTTCTTCAATTTTAATTTCTTATGATTAGTACAATTTTAAGATTGTTAATTAGACTTCACTAATTCGATTGAGTTTATAACTATCTTATATTAATTTTGTAAATTTTCATAAACATTGGTTTTTAGGGTTAATTAATCTATAAATAGGGTATATAATTGTTTTAAATTTTACTAGTACTATCTAGTGACGTATTAATTCTAATTTATTACTATATAATAATAATTTATATTTTTATAATAATTCTTTTATAATATTAAAATTAATGATAAAATAAGATGAGGCATCCAAAATTATGGTTCAAAGAATCTCACCAATTATTTTAAATTTAGATCTGGACACTTTGTGCAATTTCTTTTTAGTGAATTAATATTCTTTTTGGAAAAAAAGTTGATATTAAATGTCGTAGGACAAAAGCAATGTCACGAGTGGGAATTTTCTGTTCCCCCTTTCCCCAGTTATAGAGAATATTTTTATTTATATAAAAGCGAAAGAGTTCGTAAATAAAATTAGTTTGAAAGATACAATGAAAATTAGATAATTTGTAGAAAAAAAAATTATCTCTCCTAAATTGCACTTCATTTGTTTTTCTCTTACTTTTTTCTTTTTACCCACATCAACTTTCATTTTTTTCCTCTTTTTTTTTTTCTTTCTTATTATTTTCATAAACATTTTTCCCATCTATAACCTACTTTACAAATATTCCTATATTATAATTATTGAAAAAAATATTACATTAATTATATAAAAATAGAAAAGCGAATCGCGCGTTTCTCATGAAAATATGATTAATATTGTAAAATAGCTACTATTATACATTGATAATATATTGATAAGAACAAAAATATCTATCCCCTAAAAATTGACGAATTGAAGCAAATCCAACGGAATCGGCTGACAACCCTGATTTTCGCGTTATCTTGAACGATTTAAGCATCCGATAAAATTTGAGATCAACTTAAAGATAAAGATCAATTTGAAGAGTTTTTGTAAGTTGGAGATCAACTTAAAGATAAAGATTAGCTTGAAAAGTTTTAGTTTTATCTCAATATAGACAAAGTCCTATTCCTACAAGGATTTTTCCCAATGTTATCACCCCTATCGCCTTTATCACCTTGAAGTCAGGGTTGACATTGTTTATTACCTCAATGAATTAAAACTGAAGCAAATCACCTCCTGTGTTTTAATGGTGAACCCAGTTAGAAACTTTTTTTTTTGTTTTGTTTTGTTTTTAATTATGGTGGGCCCAATTAATTCAACGATTTTTAACGGGAATCGAAGGGATTTCTTGCTAGCCCACCAATACGAAAGGGTTCCTCTTCCACTTCCACCATTATAATTAAAAAAAAAAAAAAAATCAAAAAAGGGTTCTTTGGTGGGCAATGCATGATTGAAGAAGAGAAAGAGAGCTGCGAGACCAATAGCCGTTGCATGCAATAAAGAAAGACGCTGCAGGTGATGCTAGGTAACGATACTCCATTTCGAATGTTTCCATATACATTTCCTAGTAGCAATATAAACAAGAACTCCCAAATGTTTCCATATCCACTTCATAGTTATATTTGTGGTGGCCACTGATCACTATTTTATTAACAATGAAAATTGTAATTCACACAGTGCAATTATAGTAATAAATAGTAAGCAGACACTATAAGAAAACACGCAATTAACGATCAAAATTTTCGGTCGTTAATTTTGCGGCCTTAACGACCGATTTACGACCGTTTCACGACCGATTTTATTTTTTAATTTTATTTTTTATTTTTTAACGACCGAAAATTCGATCGCTAATTATTTTTTTAATATTTTATTTTTCTTAACGACCGAATTTTCGGTCGTATTTAATTTTAACGACCGAAAATTCGTTCGTTAATATATATATTTTTATTTTTTTAATTTTTTTTAAAAAAATTAATTTTAAAAAAAATAATTTTTTTTAAAAAATAATTTTTTTTAAAAAATAATTTTTTTTAAAAAAATAATTTTTTTAACGATCGAATTATTCTGTCGTTAATATTATTTTTTTAATTTTTTTAATATTTTTTAAATAAAAAAATATTTTTTTTAATTATTTTTTTAAAGACCGAATTTTTCATATTAATTAATTTATTTATTTATTTTATTTATTAACGACCGAATAATCGGTCGTTAATATTAATTTTTCAATTTTTAAAATTTTTTTTTTTTTATTTTTTTGATTATCTATATATATATATATAAATATTTAATTATTTTTTTATTAATTTTCTATTTAATTATTATTTTTAAATTATAGAGAATATTTTAAAAATGATTGTTATTTTCATAATATTATTCTAAAAAAATAGATAATATTGATTATTAATAAAAATGTGATATTATTTGCAAATAATAATAAATTATTAGATTTATTAGATTTATATTATAATAAATTATTAGACTTATTAGATTTTCTAAATTCTTAGATTCATTATTTTCAAAATATTAATAATTTTATTATTTTAAAATAATAAAATTATTTTTCAAATATTCATTTTATTAATATTGATTATTTGATTTAATATTGATTTTGTTGTATATTTGATTGTTATTTTTCATACTCATATTTTCTTTTCTTTTTTTAATTACGATAATATTGATTTTTTATTATTTTAAATTCGATCGTATATTTACCTTCAATGTTTCGCCGGCACCACAAATCTTAGTTATTATCTCGACATATTATAAGGTTATGAATGATTAATGATATTTTATATTGAATTAGAGTTTAAATGAATTAATATGTACTATATATATCAATAATACGAGTGTTCTGTACTGGTGACTACTCAAAAGGAACTTCAAGGTTAAGCGTGCTAGACTTAGAGCACAAGTAAGATGGGTGACCTACTGGGAAGTTCGTCAAATGGTATGCAATTAAGGTCAAAATACATTAGAAATACACTAAAAATACTTGTGGGATACAAAGATATTAAAAAAAAAATCATTTCGATCGTTAAAAAGAGAAAATCGATCGTTAAATTTCACGACCGAAAAAACGGTCGTTAAAACTCGGGCGACGATGCAAACAACGACCGAAAAAAACGGTCGTTAAATCGGTCGTTAAAAATATTAACGACCGATTTTTGGGTTTTAACGACCAAAATTTCGGTCGTTAGAGCCGCATTTTTTTGTAGTGAGAGTATCGTCTTCACAGGGATTGATAATCAAAATAACTCTAAGTACTTCCAAATTAAACTATCACAGTAGACAAACAACCAAAATAATAAGGAACGATTAAAGATAAAAACAGAGCGAATAAAAATCAAATATAAAATTCAGATGATAAACGACTTATCCCAGAGTTGTAAATTCGTTAATCAAATTCACATAATCAACCTATTAATCCTAATTACCAGTTTAATCCAGCTATGATGAGAGATCACACTTTAATCAATAACTGTCGCTAGAGCAGCAACGATCGTAGATTAGCAAATTATCTATCTCTGCCAGGTCTCAAGAAAAGCTACTAACTCCCAAAAGTACCTAAGAATAGCTCCCTATGATCCATCTATCTCCGCCAGGTCTCAAGGTTAAAATCATATCATACATTCCTGAATCTGCTAAACAGTTATCTTCGCTAGGTCTCAAACCGAATAGCTAAACATGCAAACTATTGGTCAGATAATCCACAAGAATTCAAGCACCAGTAATTATGAATCATAAACTGGAAGGCAAAAATATACTTCCTCCGTCCCGCTAAAGTTGGCAACATTCGTTTCGGCACGGAGATTAAGAAATTGAGTGCTATATGTTTTAATAGAGTGTGACCTACAATTGTTGACCAAATTACTGAATAATTGTTGACTTAATTAAAGTAATTTTGGCATTTTTAGAAAGTGGCCTACAATTGTTGACCAAATTAGTGAGTAATTGTTGACTTAATTAAAGTAAACTTTTGCCATTTTTAGAAAGTGGCCAACTTTAGTGGGACACCCAAAATAGAAATGTTGCCAACTTTAATGGGACGGAGAGAGTATTAACAAATTAATCACATGAATTCAGTTAATTATTTACAAACCCTAAAATCAGATAAAGAAACTAGTCAGACATAGCAAAAGAAAACATAACATAATTAAAAAGAAAGCAATTGAAAGAACTGAATTATATAAACCCGTAGTAAAACCAAAAGCACAGTCTTGAATCTTTAATCCTTGTAGAAATCCAATCAAAGCTCTAAAAACTGGAAAACAATGAAAACTAAAAGCTATAGAACTCAAAACAAAAGTTGGGCACCGTCAATAGGTCAAATAAAAGACCTATATATAGGCACATGGGATAAATACAATACAAAGCTTGAAAATACTGATAAAATATCAAAATCCTGCAAAATCTTGAAAATTCGGAAATTCTCGTCTGGCACTATTCATTACTGCTCGCGACTTTCTTATTTCGGTCATATCTTCCTCGTCGGAACTCGGATTCGCAAACCGTTTGCGCCTACAAACTCGTATCGAGACGAACTACAACTTTTATTAAGACCATCGGTCCAATTTCAGACTACATATTTCTATAAAATTCATCAAAGTACGAGCAAGTATCATATTTCACAAGATAAAATAATTTAAGCAGAAAACAACTATCCAAAACTCAATTTCCTATAACATTAACATCATAAGAATACTAAAAATTATAGAAACATGAGTGTTATCAGCTACTCAGTAATCAGTAGTCACTGCCACAATGGTCAATGGGTACTATATTTAACATCGTTTCACGTTTTTATCCATAATTATTCATAGTTCATATTTTAGTCATTATAGTTCTTTATCTAAAATGGTAGTAATAAAAAATATTTATAAATTCATTATGTTATTTTATAATGCATAACCCCCAAATTAAACACACCAGTCATTCTATTTTTAGCACTTTTTTCGCCAATCTATGGATCTACGGATGCTACGCTTGCCAACCATCTCACTAACTAGACCTAAGCGCCGGGGTTCAACAGTCACTTAAGAAATTACCAATGTAAAACTCTAAGTCATCCTCCGGCTAGAGGCACGATCATACTAGAGTAGTAGAGTAGTGTAGCTAAGGGGGTTTGGGGGGACCCCCAACCTAAAAGCTAGTAAAAAAAGAAACTCCTAAAATATTCAAGTATTAAAGACACATGTAACTTATCTCTAACCAACCCTTGGCTAGTGAGTGACCTACTAGTTGTAGGGCACGAATGTATTATAGTCCTGTTTACTGAGCTCTGGGCTCCTGTAGCTTCCCCTTCCGTACTCCAAAAATGGAGGAGGAAGGGGGAGAGGGGGGGGGGGGAAGCGGCTTTATTTTAAAAAATATTGAAAAGTACTAATGAAAGTATCGTATTATTACTAGGGGTGTAATCGAACCGAGCCGAACCGAATAGTGGTGTGCTCAAGTTTGGTTTGTTTAGTATCGAATCGAATCCCGAACTTTACTTACCGAATACTTTGAGGCTCGCGAGCGGCTCACGAGCCTTTACGAACTTTCTAAATTTATATTTATATTCAAAATATTGGTTATTTTATTTTAAAAATAATTTTTTTATTTAAAATAATAAATATATTAATTATTTTCTTATGACAAATAAAATTAATTAGAGATTTAATACAATTATTATTAATTTTAGTGGATAAATATAAGTTGTACTATATACTAATAATTTATATTTTTCAAGTTGAATCACTTGACGAACATATTCACGAGCTAACGAGCCGAATACTACTAAGCTCAAGTTTGGTTTGTTTATTTATCGAGCTTCTCTAAACGAACTTGAACGAGCTTTTTTCGAGTCGAGCTCCGAATAGTTCGCGAGCGGCTTGGTTTGTTTACACCCCTAATTATTACTATGGTTTTATTTTTAAAAAGGGGCAATAATACGTAGCCTCTTTCCTGTGCAACCGTAGCCAGTTGCTTGAATCCATAAAAAAGTATAGTAGCCCCTTTCCTCTGCAATCGTGGTCAGTTTGAACTTTGAATGCATTGAATATAATTTTATTGGAGCAAGGCAATATCTCACGTTATTGGACAGAGACCCAATTGAAATGTAAACTATGAATAAAATTAACTTATGTGGCGGCATCACGCTAATTTAGGTACTAGATCGAAGCTATGGACCGAAAGACCAATTAATTGATTTCAACGGCATGTTTTGGAGTAATGCTACAAACAGCCCCACACCACATTATGGTCATTCATAATTTACCTAATAAAAATAATTTAATTTATTTTTTATAATAAAAATAAAATTTAGTTATTTTATCATATTTTTTACATTGTAATTATTTTTTTATAATTTTTTGATAACTTTTTTATTTTTATCAAAAAATAAATTAAAAATAAAAAATGTTAAAAAAAGTACAATGTAGATAATCTTTATATATATAAAAAGCAAAGTAAATGTAAATAAATTCATTTAAAAGGGTATAATTGGAATTTGAATGACAAATTATAAAACTAATTCAACAAAAATCGTGGACTTATGGAAACCGCATCTTCAATTTTTCTTTCTTTCTTAATGATATACTATTGGTATCAAATTGTGTTTTTAACTTTTTAGGATTATTATATCTCTAAACAAACTTAATCAATAACTTGAATTATAATGTTAAAAATAAAAATATAAATATAAAATAAATAATTATATCAACTAAATAAATGTTATTTTATTTTGATTATATTTTGCGGGATTTCATCTTGAATTATAGATGCATCTTAAATGAAAGAATGTGGTAAATCATTTAATTTACTATGTATTGAATCTGAAATAAATAAATAAATTCAACAAAATAAATGTTTTCTATATTATTTTACTTATGATATTTTGATTATTATATTATGCATTAGATTTATTTAATGTATAAAATTTATTAATAAAACAAAATTACAAAATATAGTTTAGTTTTTTACAATAATGTATCTATATATGGTTCTTATTTTATTTTACATTATTATTTTAAATATATAATCTGTGTGCATTGCATAAGTGTTATATTAATATATATTAATACAATATTATTGAATTGAATTTGTTATGATTCAATGTTCGCTATTATTTTCACCACGCCGCAAGTATACGGTGTAGTTGCAACATAGGGAAGCAAGGTCGTATCCCACAAGGATTGGTGAATTCAAACTTCTAAATACTATTAATAGTTGTTTTCAATCTATTTAGACAACCAAAGGTGAAGAGATATTGAAGGTTAAATCAAAGTTAAATTAAAGCAAGCAAACTAAATAACAATAATATAAACTTAGTTAATAAATTGGGGAATGACTCGAAGGAAAGTTATCATAGGAACTAGATTTCGATGGATCGTAATGAACTTCAATCTAAATCAATATAAATCTTGATATGGCCTACTTATCTAGGGCGATCTCCCCACTAGTTTTAGCCCCCTCCCGGACGACTGAAACAGTAGATTACGGGTCATAATTGTTGTCCCCAGTCAATTTCTAACCTATAACTCCCAATAGCTCAAAAGATCAATAAGCCCTCACCCACCTCTCAACCTCCCGGTTTATTGAGATGATATGTATCAAACTCCTAATCTATTGTAATTATCCTCTCCCGATTCAAATCACAAATTAGAAATGCACAAAAGGTGGCCAACCAATCATACAAGAGATAAATCTAGGACTTGAAAAGATAACAATAAACACAATCAAGATATATATTAAACAAAGAAATCAATCCATTACAAATCCATCTAATCTAATCCCTAAGATAAGAGATTTTAGCCAAGCATATTCATAATAAAAATAAATCCCAAGTCATAAGAAAACATAAATAAAGATATAGAGAGATAGAGATTCATAGACAAATCCTATAATCTTGATCTTCAATCATGTAATCTTGATGAGCTCCTTTCCAAGTCTTCCCCTTCTTTCTTTGATTTTTGTGTTCTTTTTGTGTGTGGAAGAGAGAAAAAATGGTAGAGAAGGGAGGCTAGGGTTTGGAATTGGGGAGTTGGGGAAGATGGAGTTGGTGTGTGTGATGTTAGATATGAGAAAAGAGGGGAAAAATGGAGTTTTGGGCTAAAAATCACGTCTGGGCCCACCAAAAGGCGGATCCCCGCCTCTTCCCCGCGGTCACGGCATGAACCGTGGTTGAAAACGCGGCTGGAAGTAGGGGAGGCCGCGGTCATGGGCCGCGGCCGCGGCTCGGACCGCGGGTGACTGTCAAAAACGTTCTGGGCTGCTCTGGAGCAGAGGCCCGCGGTCGGGCCCGTGGCCGCGGCCCGGACCGCGGGTGCCTGGGCTTTATGCGCAGTCCGCTTGTTCGGCTCCGTTCTCCCTCGTCCGGACTCGGATTTGGTCACCGTTTGCGCTCACGAATTCCTCTCGAGACGTACTTAAATCTCATATCTTCAAAATCCTCCAATTAATCCTTGATTTTTCCTGAAATCACTCTAAAACTACACCAAGGAATTAAATCTTCATAAAACACAACATTAGGGTACAAACACGCATTGGCAAGCAAAATATGAAGAGAAATGACAACAAATCATGTGGAATTGAGGTACGAAATCCATGTTTGTCATTCAACATATTATTTGAGTGAAATAACTTTTTATTTTTTTATTTTTCCTTATATATATATATATACACTATATATATTACTCCCTCCGTCCCACTAAAAGTGGCCACATTTCCATTTTGGTTTGTCCCACTAAAAGTGGCCACTTTCCTAAAATGGAAATATTTAGTATTTAATTAAGTTTAATTAATCAATTTAATTAAACTTATAATTAAACTTAAACCCTCATTAACTTAACAAACACACACACAAAACACACACATTCATCTTCTCTCTCTACTTCAACGTGGCACAGCAAACTCCCCCCCCCATACAGCCCCTCCCCTCGCCCTTCTCTCTTCTTCTCCGGCGAGAAGTAGACGACACCAACGCCGGCGTCGGTCGCCGCCCCCGACCTCCCTCTCCCTGGCCTCTGCTCTCTCTCCCTCGCCCGTCGGTCGCCGCCCCCGACCTCCCTCTCCCTGGCCTCTGCTCTCCCCCCTCGCCCCACCCCTGAACTCCCTGTCCCTCGTCGCTACTCTCCCTCTCGCCCCACCCCTGAACTCCCTGTCCCTCGCCTCTACTCCCTCCCTCTCGCCACCCCCATGGCCGCCGCCGCCTAGATCTGAGGTGGCGTGGTTGACGGCGGCGAGGCGTAGATCGAAAATAGGAAGAGAGAATGGAGGATCTAGGGCGCGCCATCTTCCTCCTCAGAACACACACACCGCCGCTCGTTTCCCCAGGCGCCGCCCTTCTCTCACAAACCCTAGATCTACCGCATCAGCTTCGATTTCCGGCGACCATAGCAGCAGCTTCAATTTGGAATTTGAAGAGACGAGTTCTATATTGCGATTTGGTCTGATTTTGGTTTTCGTCTAATTTGCGATTTGGTCTGATTTTGATTTTTGATTTTTAATTTTTGGCTATGCGATTTGATAGAGGGGTGTAGGGCGATCGTTGCCGTCGCCGTCGCCGTCGCCGGCGGCCAGAAAATGGTTCAGACGAAGTGAGAAGAAGAAAGAGGACCATACTTAATTAACTCTTTAATTTTGGTGGACCACTTAATTAAAACATAATAATCTTCTTCTTAATCTCCGTGCCGAAAAGAACGTGGCCGCTTTTAACGGGACGGAGGGAGTACTTGATTTGACTATTAATTATAATTTTGTATTTGAAAGTGTTTTTAATATGGTTTATATCATTAGCAACTTATTATATAAGTGATACTATATCTATATATAAACAAATATTATATTTTTGCATAAATTACGTTGGTTATATTAAAATATTAGATCAAGTTGCAAATAATAAATTTGATATTAAAAGTAAATTTTTTAGATTATACTGATAATTACTCTCTACGCCCACAAAAACAGTCTATTTTTGTCATTTAAGGACGTCCACAAAAATTAGTCTCAATATATTTTTCGAAAGTTTGCATCACATGATAGATCCGATGGATCTTTTTTTTCACTCACAATATAATTAATTATCATTATTTATACTACTTTCTAAGTGCGATCCTTTATTCATTCACAATACACTACCATTTTTACTAAAATTTATATCATCTTTTTCTTGGAGTATTTTTTATGAATGAAGAAAATATAAAATATATATACAATTTATGCGAGTCTAAGATTACAATCACCGCGCATAGCGCGGGAGATACACTAGTATAGTAAAATAACTAAATCTTATTTTTATTTTAAAAATAAATTAAATAAATTATTTTTCTTATTATACTAGTGTGTGGGTGGTCACAATGTGGCTCTATAGATTTATTGATGTTGGACATGTACTGTTTTTCGTAGGCCTTGCCCAAAACATAATTGTACAAATAAATTTCTGGACGGCCAACCAAGGTCCCTTGTGGGCTTAGAAAGTAGAGAAAATATAATATTCTTTCCGTTCCCATAACAGTGAGCATGATTATTATTATTATTATTATTATTAATTAAAGTGAGCATAATTATTAGTGACATGAATTTTAATAAATATTGGGTAAGCATGTTATTAGTAGAAGAAAGAGTTCACTTTTATTAATGGAAGAAATGTTTTAAAAAGAATGCATCTTCTTATGGAATGTTCCAAAATAATAAAAAATACACATTTTTATGGGATGGAGGGAGTATTAGATATTGTTCCACCGTTAAGCCACGGGTGGAGCTAGGGGTGGCAAGACAAGACGGTCAGTGGACCCCTAGGATTGAAAAAAATATATTTTATAATTTTAAAAATATATTTAAAATAAAAATAAAAAACATTACCTCCACCGTTATCGAGTTGAACTATTTTACACAACAATGAACATGTAAGCCTTAGAGTTGAATCAATGTTTTGTTGAAGTGAATACATAATTAATTTATGCATGTTTTGCAAAATTTTATTCGTCTTAATTGTTTAAAGTTGTTTTTCATGAATTTGAAAGTCAATTTAAAAGATATTTTTTGTAATTTAAATGACATTATAATTGTGTTACTGATTATTATTTATTTTTAATTTAATCTTTAAATTTATTGAAGAAAATAATTTGAATCCCCCTAAATCGAAAGTTTGACTCCACCACTGTCTAGACGTATTTCTAAAAACATCTATGGGTCTAAAACAAAATGTACCTAAGTTTTAAATATTCACAAAAATATCTTAAAATCACATTTTTCTGTCTCTAAAAAAGGACATGTCATTGAACATTAACCCAATTTATATCTTAAAATTAAAATGATGTCTATGAGGGGCTACTGGTAAAATAGTTAAATATTATAAGTTCGAATTCCAACAGTTTTATTACTACTATATCATACCCTTCAAGATAGAAAGTAAATTAACCGAGTTATAATTATTGATATGATGGAGCAGCTTCATGAATACATGATCTTGAAAAAAGCAAATTGGGTACAGTATGACTTGCTTCAGATCTGCACAATATTTAAGTCATACCAAGAATGAAATATATATATCTCCTCCAATGGATAGATATGGAGTAGTAATAAACAAGGTAGAGACATGAATATTATTGGCTTTTATGAAGGACTATGATTTTCAGTTAAATAACAAAATCCCATCGACAGTCACACTCGCTTAGTGATATAATGCCGCAATCACCAGTACTGGCAACAATATTTATGCAATTTCTCTATCTTTATATCAACAATCTGTCATCCGCACTATAGTTCATGGAATTTTACTCCACATCCACGTTTCACCACTAGGAATATCAATCAAACTACTTTATACACCTACTATAGGAAGCAAAAAAAGAAATCAAACAAAAAGAATAAAGAAGTTGATCAATTGAAAACTCTCATAAACATTGCACAAGGGATCAACGCGGAGGTGGTTGCACGGCCATGAGGCGCTCCTGCTCGGTGAGAGAGTGGCGGAAGTGGCAGCGATGGCCGTAGGGACAGACGTCTCCGGCCAGCACCATGCGGCAGACCTCAGTCTTGTAGCGCGGGTGCCTTATCACCGGCCGCAGCTCATTGATCCCATGCGCGAATTGGCAGTTCTCTCCGTACGGGCAGGCCCCCGTCTCCTGCCACTTGTTACAAAGCTCCGTTTTCGTCATTCCTTGGTTGTACACATCCAGCTCCTCGCCATTTTCCTTTGTGGACCCACCTACATACACTCTTTGCTGCTCACGCTATCACAACCACGCCAATCATACTGTTAGCTTCATTTCCGATCTATCTATTTATTTATTTACTACAATTTCATCCATCGATCACTATATATAGCTTGTATCATTAATTCATGCATACTGAAATAAGAAATTACTTCAATGTGATTTGAAGTTTAATAACACAACTGTGCATTTATTGATTTGTATTTATGCTAAGAAAATGTTCTAGGGTTTAGGATTAATTTATTGTAACAATTGCGATTTCAATCTATGATAAGACATATATAATTTTTGGTTTTTTTAAGAACATACTCAAATTAATACAGAAAGCGAATTATGTTGGTTGCCAAATTGTTGAGGGAACGTATACACGTAATGTGTCAGGTTTAAGATACTCTAAATCAAATACTGAGACAATCAATTTTAGACTATTAAACATAACGTGTCTTACTTAAGTATTGCGACTAATAACAAAGTTACGAGAAGTTAAAAGTTCATGAGCAACTCACCAATGCAGCAGTGGGTTGACTCACTGCTTTGTCGCCAGCTGTGTCTCGACCAGGCCGAGTCATCTTCAGATAACCGCTAGTGCGCACAGAAATGCTCTTTGGAAGCGTGACTCTTTCGGTGTTCCTTCGCTCGACACGATTGTGTTCGGCAAGAGGCTGAGTTGCGGTGAGATGAGCGGCGCGCGGCACGGCGACCGAGGGAGAAGCGACGTTGAGGCGGTTGAAATCTGATAAGAGGCGATCGCGCGAGAATAGCAAGGCAATGCGGTGGGATAGATCTGCATTGGAGAGGCGGAGAGATTCGTTGTCGCGGCGGAGGGCGTCGGCCTCTTCGATCGAATCATGGAGCTGAGCGAGACAGAGCGTGTACCGATTGTAGAGCTGCTGATACTCCATGACGCAGCTCGCATCCTGGAGGCGGCGATCGGTGTCGCTGCCATCGAAAGAGGCGGTATCGGAGGCAGAGTTTGATGAGTAGTTCTGAAAGAGCGAGGAATAGAAGGAGGCGTCGGAGTTCACGTAGGTTGGTGACGTTGGGGAAAGGAACGGATTGCTGTAGGAGAAAAGCAGTGACGCCGCCGCGGATTTATCTCCTGCGGAGGTGGCGATAAGAGAATCATATGAAATATCCTCTCTCTGCATTTCAAAAAAAAATGTTGAAATAGTTGGAGTAATTGAGATTGAGAAAGAGAAGAAAAGGATTAAAATTATATAGGAACAGAAAGCAGTTAGCAGAAATATAAAGCAGGGAAGGAAAAAATCGTGTGTGTGCGGGTGTACGGGGGAGTAAAATATGAGCCGTCGATGGAGGAAGGGGTGTGTTGCGTGGAGTTGAATTTTTGGCGGGGAAAACTTGCTGTTAGGGGGGGACACAAGAGTAGATCTGGAACCGTTAGAGGAAAAGCGTAACGAAAAGGGAAGGTGGGGACAATGACCTGACTGCCTACGGTGCCAAACTGTGCAGTTAGTTGGAATTTTTTAGTCCATGGCTGCTGTCATGAGTTTTTAGAACTAAATTTATGCCACCAAATTTAACATTTTTTTTTAGTTTGGATCATTTTTTCTAAACTCTCCCAACATGTACCTGCAGATCATTCGCACTTTGATTAGGAAGCACTCACATTGTGTAATGAGCACATTATAGCATGTACAAATTTGTCATTTTTTGTGTGAGTATTTATTTTCATGATTGATAAAATATTGAATACTTTTATTATTAGAATAATTTCAATTTATCCTTTTAATGAGATATGAATCAAGCAAAATTTGTGAGTTAGCATGTACAAATTTGTCATTTTTTGTGTGAGTATTTATTTTCATGATTGATAAAATATAGTATGATTGAATACTTGTATTATTAGAATAATTTCAATTTTATCCTTTTAATGAGATATGAATCAAGCAAAATTTGTTCAAATAACAGAAATTATGAAAGAAAACCTTGAAATATTTCTTCCAGTTCCTCTTAATAAATAATGGATTATACATTTAAACTACTCCTCAAAAGTAAACTCTTTATATATTGACGAGTACATCCCATGTATGATGTATCTACAGCTTGTACAATACTATAAGATTGTATATGCAATTAATAATAAGTAGTAATTATATATTAGTTGATGAGGAAGGAGAATTTGGGGACAAATTGATAAAGTAACGTGGCATGCAAGACTAGTATGGTGAAGAAGATGTTTTCCGACACTAGTCTTACTTAAATTGACGATAATTATGATTGGGAATATGAAGTTGATAAGAAAAAAAGGCTTTCTTCACTAATTTAAGCAAGCGCCTTTCGTTTACCATAACACTCCAATACATGTGCTCTCTTACTTCCATTCATATATAAGCACCTCGCAATATTTATATGATCATATAGCTCATATATAAACATGTGTGTTATTAATCCGCCAACATTTTCTAAATCACATACATTAATTGCATAGGACGTGCTTCCTACATTTTGATTCTCTTGCGTGGTTTATGTACATTTTTTTAGGAGTAAAGTATTTATCATGTGTCGTTTTTGAGTGTTGACTTTGCTACGATACTTTTCTATTTTAAAATTGTAGTATTACATATTAGATTTTTCTTTATATTAATAATATTAATACTCTTTTCAACACAAAATATATACAATAGATTCTCTTCATACTTTATTTTCACTCAAATAATTCATAGTTTATTCTTCCAAGGGTTATTAGAAGTTTATTTGTCTCTTCATTATTTATTAAACACGAACACGTGTAAAATGAACCTTTTTAATTAGAATAAGAAGAAATATGAATGTAAAACAAATTACGTATTAAAAAGTAAGAAAAATTACGTCCGAGCCCAAAATGAACCATAAATTTGTGTGCCGGCCTCGTGCAGTTAATATTATAGGGTTAACACTTAACATTCAGTAGAAATTATATTTAATGTAAAAATTATCGTACTTGAATTCGCGATAATAAATTGAACGTAATTGCGCTCTCTTTGGAAGTCAAACCCAAGAGTATTGAAGAAGTGCAATTATTCTATAGGTTAAATGCAAGTGGTTTGTTCGTTAGAGAGATTTTTATTTGACCCAATCTCTATATAGAGATATATACGTCACAATAAAACAATATGAATTTATTGTGAAAAATGATGATTTAAAAAAAATAGAATTTTCGTAATGTGTGAGATTCGAACATTGGACCATAAATTTATTTAACAAAGTGATAAAATTCACAATATATCTTCACAGTCTAATGACTAAAAATGATTCTTATGTTATATGATATATACTTGGATTCATATATAGGAAATGGTTCGAATGAGTCTAGATATACTCCATATCATTAGTAGCATATTTTAAACCATTTTCAACTCTTAAATTGCGAAAATTTACGGAGAATTCATCACTTCGCGGAATGAATTTATGGTACAGAGTTCAAATCCATAATTGGCGAAAAATTCATTTATCTTAATTTATTATTTTCCACAATAAATATATAATGCATGTTTCGTAGCGAATTCTCAATGAACATATTTTATACGATAAAATTTTATTTGTATAATATAAACTCCTTATATATATAAAATCTATTTTATGAGCATGGTTCTAGTGAAAATTACATTTTTCGTAAGAACATGAGAACCATTTTAATTAATGTATTTGCTGTAAAAATTAATGCATCAACTGTTAAATTTATTGCACTAGAAAAAAAAATCGCTTCTTTCAGGATTCGAACCCAAGTGTTGCATCCATTCATCAAAATGATGCATTCATCATATGCCCGCGTTTGGTTGAGTGTTTTTAGAGGTTGGAAAGGGATTCAATTAATTAAATCCATTACTTGATGTTTGGTTTGGGTAATGAGTTAACCATTACCCTTACTTGAGGGTAACTCAATCATCCAATTTGTTACCCCTCAAAATAGAGAGGAAATTCCATTGCCGATAAATTAGCTTCGTTTGCTCTTTCTTCTTTGATTAATGTTTCTTCTTTTGAGGTTCTTCCTTCTGTGTTGAACTCTGTTTCGTCTGTTTAATGAAGTTGTCTTCTTGTTGGCTCAAAAAAAAAATAGAGAGGAAACAAAAGAAAGGGAATACTTATTATTATATCAAACACTAAATAAAAGTAATGGTTATTGTTACCATTCCACTCCTTTATTTGATTCCATTCCCTTTCCATTCTTCTACTTGAACCAAACGAGCACTAAGTCTTAATGACCGAATAACTAAAAGTGGTAATCTGTTCTTATTTTATTTAGTGACTGTTACTTGAACCTCCCTCTCTATTTTTTTTTATATATGGACGTATTTAAACTATATATAGATATTATATATATATATATATAGGGAAGAGTTAAAATAAGAGCATTTCTTAAGATATAAAATAAGAATAATTTTCAGCCATTAGATCATCAAGATCTACGGTTGATTCGTAATCTTGTTGGATGGATTTATGGTCCTGAGTTTGAATCCCAAAGGTAGCAAAAATTTATTTTTCACAATTCATACATTTATACAGCGAATTCATACGTGTTCTACATAAAATTCATACATTAAAAATTGCTTTTATTTCTTATTTTAAGATGTGCTCTCACGGTAGCCCACCCCTATATATATATATATATATATATATATATATATATATATATAGACGTATTTAAACTCTTTCTATATATAAAGAGAATAGTTGCTTCTTTATTACTCCCTCCGTCCACTAATTCAAGACCTAAGAGGCAAAACACGAGTTTTAAGAAAAAATGTATTTTTATTAGTTGAGTGGAGAAAGTGACCCACAAAATGTATTGTTTATTGGTTGAGTAGAGTAAGGAACTCACAAAGTGTATTGTTTATTAGTTGAGTGGAGAAAAGTGTATTGTTTATTGGGATCCACCAATTAAAATATGAATAAAATCTTATTAAAAATAAATAGGCCTTAAGTTGATGGACGAACCAAAAAGGAAAGTAGGCCTTAAATTAGTAACGGAAGGAGTATTATTATTATTATTATTATTATTTTGAAAGGATTGCTTCTTCACTACTACTCTAACTAATTCAACGGAGTAACACCCATATATCCCTATCCATATAATGCATGTATGAATTTGCGAAAGGGTCTTTTCCTTGTGGGTTTTGTCACGTTTGTTCTAATATCCGAAAAAGTTAAATCCACCAAATTTAGTTTGTTCGAGGCCCCACTTTCGCACCATTTTTCAACTTCCAACTTCAACTAACTAGTCTCTCCAACTAATTTGTTTATAATAAAAAGGGTCATTTTCAATTATTAAATAAATTATTTTATCCATCTCGACACTATTACCATTCAATTAAAACAAAACGCAATTAATTTGAACAATATTAATTTGGACACAATGCAAATAGATTTAGCTGGGTTGAGCTACGTCAGATAGTGAGAATTTTAAATATAATTATAATATATTTTTCTTTTCTTTTAATTAGAACTTCAATTAAACTCTTGGTTTTAGTGAGTAAAAGAAAAAATTATAAATGTTTAGAACAAAAAAGTGCTTAGCATTTGATAACAGGAGCTGGGGGTTACAAGATAAATATATCAATTACTTTAGATTCCTCGGAGTTTAAAGTTGTGTGTATCTATATGTAACTCTATTCATATCATAAATTAATGAATAATGAAGTGCTTACTTCTATTAATTATATACTCCCCCTTCCATTCTAAACGTCACACTTTGTAATTTAGGTCGTCCCATTTGATCACATGTCTAATTTCCTTTTTATGAGAAAATTTTTGTTGGTCATATTCCTTTTATAACTCTACATATGTGGTGGAAGTGGAACACTATTTAATAATCTATTTAACAATATTCGTGTAAATAAATTGAGATATTTCAAATAAGACTGAGTATACATAATTAATAACTACTTTTATTTTATGTTTTTCACTTTTGTCTACACTTTTAACTTCTGCACTCTCAAGTTTCAACCTTTCACATTTCCCTTCTTTTCTATATGCTTTACTTTTGCAAAGTTTTAGCACTCGTACTTTTCTTTTCCTTCTGTTTCTGCAAATCATGAAGATTCCAACCGAAAAATAATAGTAATTTTATAGAATGTTATGATTATTAATTTACCAAGTATGTCTCTAGGCTAGCTAGCTAGTTTTACTTTTACACTGCACGCAAATTTTATATGTTCATAACATTTAACGATTTCAACTGTTTTATATATAGTATTTTCTTGATATGCGGTTTCAGACAATACAAGAAATTGATGAGAATATATTTCCATGATACATACATATATATACAAAATCTCTCCATATATCCTCATACGAGCTAATTAATATATTAAGACTGAGTTTTTTCACCTTCAGTTTCAGTCAGCATGAGAAACTTTCTCGGCATTAATGTGAAACATGCAAAAACTGAAAATGAGTATGGATGGGCTTTTCTAAAGACATTATTACTACTCAGTTCTCTTGAGTCAAGAAAAGAAGATACAGTACATAATAAGACTTAAAAGGTGAAATTCATGGAAAACTAAACCAAAATCACAAAGAATTAAGAGCTTTTGATTCTCCCATATCCTCCTATTTGTAAATTGCATGTACAGCACTTGACAACAAAAATTAGAAAAATTAGAACAAAACGAAACAAAAGAAAATTGTAGTGACACCTGTGTGTTGTATGTCAGACCAATTATAGTTGCGTTCTAACATCTAAGCTTAAAAGCAAACAGATGTTTATAGGACCAAAAACCAAGAACGGAAAGAATTGATTCAAATATGTTTATTTAGGGAGAAAATAGCAATTTAGTATCATAGACACCCTTATGGCTTTTGGCACTCTATATTTAATATTCGATCAATCAGACTTCACACATGTTCTAATTTTAGTGCAATTAAGTTCCTCTGTGTTACAATTGTCTAACATTCGTTTGTATTAATTATTATCTTTTATTACATCGTGTGTTCCAGCACTCAACGATTATCAATTGCCTATTAATTTGGGATTGGGGGTGAACATTCGAGCAGTTCGGTTTAAAATCGAACTGAACCCGAAAAAACCAAACTCGAATTGATCCTAAAAATTCAACTTGAACCAAATTGTTTGTAAAGCCAAACCCAAACCAAATTGAACCGTAAATTTTATGTTCAGTTCGATTTGGCAAAAACCGTATCCTTTATAGAGTCCCTATCACGGAGAGGGTGGCTCTAAGAAGGGCCCATCTCTATAGAGCCTATTTGAGGACTCTCCATTATACACGCTTTAAATTTTAATTTTTTAAAATTTTTTAATTTAATTCTTTTAATAATTTTATTTCTCTCTAATTCTATGAAGAGTAGGAGTGTAATCGAAACGAGTCGAACCGAATAATGGTGTGTTCAAATTTGGTTTGTTTAGTATCGAGTTGAATTTCGATCTTTATTTATCGAATATTTTGAGGCTCGCGAACTTAATCGAGCTTTCTAAATTTATATCTATATTCAAAATATTGATTATTTTCTTTAGAAAATAAATTATTTCATTCAAAATAATAAATATCTTAATTATTTTCTTATAACAAACACAGATAATTAGAGATTTAATACAATTATTATTAATTTTAATAGATAAGTATAAGTTGTACCTACTAATAATTTATATTTTTCAACCTGAATCACTTAACGAACGTACGTGTTCACGAGCTAACGAGCTGAATATTACCGAGCTCAAGTTTGATTTATTTATTTGTCGAACTTCTCTAAACGAATTTGAATGAGCTTTTTCCGAATCGAGCTCCGAATAGTTCACGAGCGGCTTGGTTTGTTTACGGGCAAAATGAAGAGCAACAATTTCTTCGTTAACCCTCCACAATTGTATTTTTCTCAAAAAAGAAAAAGAAAATAGATGACACATGTAGTATGTGCTTCAAAGCAATTCGAATTCTTTATTCCTCAATCTTCTATGTTTCACTCTTGTTAATTTTATTATTGAACTAGCATTTGCACCTCGTGCAATGCACGGAAAATATTTTTATATTTTAAAATTTATATAAAATTAATATCAACTCAATATTATATTTATAAATATAATAAAAATCAACTTTGATTAATTAGATATATTATTTTTGAATATTGAAAAATAAAAAAGAATTCACAATAATAAAAATTGATATTATGTAAAGACAAAAAAAAAATGTTAATAGGCAAAAATGCCATATTCCTTAAATTGTATGTTAAAAATGCCCTACTTTATAAACTTAAGTATTTTATGCCCAAATTAAGTGAAGAACCTATTTTACCCTTTCATGTTGATGGGTTTACTTGATTTTTTGCGCAAGTCTTACACATTTGACTGGCCGGTGACATGATTTTATCGACCTGTCAGATGATCCAGCCAATAAAATTATGTGACTGCCCGGTGAAACGATCTGACCACCCATCGGCAACATGTACTCTTGACTGATAGCTGTCAAATTGGTCAATGTGTAAGACTTTCACAAAAAACTAAGCAAACTCATCAACATCAAGGGTATTTAAAGAATAAGCCATAAGAAGCTTATGTTTATAAAAGAGGGCATTTTTCATATATAACTTAAGGAATATGACATTTTAAATTTTCACTCAATAAAATAAGTTAAAAATAAAAAATAATTAAAAAATAGATTTATTCAAAAAAGATGATAGAGGAGAGATGTTTTTTTTTTAAATCTTTGAATAAATTTAACTTTTATATATTTCAAATAAAATATTTACATAAAATATATCAAATCAAAGCTCTTATCGGGATCTTTTATTTGATATGCATATTAAATATATTAGAATTAAGCGAATTCCATAATTTTATAAAAAAATAAAACAAAGAAATAAAAAGTTAAAGAAAAAGAAAATAAACCTTTTTTTATAGATTATAGAATTGTAAATAAACCTTTCGTGAGTTAGTGGGCTTAAATTCTTTAATTAGATATGTGAGAATGTGAGTGAGAGATAGTGGGGTTGTGAATGGATCATTTAATTCCTAACCTTCATA
Organism: Salvia miltiorrhiza; assembly: GCF_028751815.1. Taxonomy (NCBI): domain Eukaryota; kingdom Viridiplantae; phylum Streptophyta; class Magnoliopsida; order Lamiales; family Lamiaceae; genus Salvia; species Salvia miltiorrhiza. The sequence goes on along the minus strand of NC_080390.1, from coordinate 46,847,720 downwards.
CTAAAAATAATTCAAAATTGTCATTGAAATCAATTTGAAATTAAAAACTCTCTTTTTAATATAGTATAGATTTACTATATCAATATTATTCGTTATTAAAATAAAATTTATTGAAGAATGAATTTTGATTGATATAATATTGTAAATTGAAGCTTAAAGAAATTATATACCCTATAATACCTTCAAAGCATCAATTTTAATAATCAATTAAAAACATTAAAATTAAAATATAAAAATAATCATAAACCCTAACCGATTATAATTAATCCTAATTCATATATAGTTGTTAAATTAAACTAAAATAATTCCAATAACGACAATGTTAGAGTAATATTTTTTTTATTTATAAATTAACAAGTAAATAAAGAAATGTAAAAACAGTGTCACGATGAACTTGATCCCAAGCCTCTGACCTTGAGTATTAATTACACTAGCGCCATCACACAAACTAGTGTAATAATTTACGTCCGAGTAAGGTTAATTTTTTTTTATTTAAACAATTTATTATTAAAAGAAATACGAAACAACTCGCACACTAAATTATTTAGATGGCTCGAGGCAAAATGAGGTGGGTAATAGTCAACAAGTATAATCAATTTGAAATTAATTTCATAAACTGCGCTCATTTCGGTTTGAAATAATATCACAGTCCATGATTCCTAAAGTAAAAGATTGAAAAGTAAATTACATGGACAAATTCTCACCTTGTTTAATATTGCTAATTCAACTTTGCTTGCGCATGTGATTAGGTGTACGTAGAGTAGTGCCAACACAATAAATGAGATTAATTAATAGATATAGAGGCCTTAATCATCTATACCGGTCTCAAACTGAGTGCCTAAATTGATGTATACTATCTATGTTAATGTATTGTAATTAAAATTAATTAATGTATATTTACATGTCCAGAAATATAAAGTTAATGTATGTTATTACCCAATCTATGTTAATGTATTGTAATTTACATGTCCAGAAATATAAAGTTTCACACGGTGCATGTACTTGTCAACATTCCAAGAAATTCATTAATCATAATCATGTATTAGAACATTATTAATTTAGACCTCAATGCTTTTGCGGATGGGAACAAAAATAAACAAAAAGTTAATTAAGTATTAGCATTTTAAATCTCATCAGAAGTCCCTCAAAAAAAATCTCGTTAGAAGACTGATTGCCATTAATCGTCAGCTTCAAAAATTGAAAAATAACAAGACTCCTCAACTTCAAAATTATCAAATCATTAGGTTGAAATTGAATGTTCAAATTACCACAAAAAGAAATGAATCATTATCCTTTGTAAAACATCTAATTAAATTATCCAGAATCATTTTTAAATGACAACTTCACTAATATTAGTAGCTACTATAATTAAGTCGATCCAACAATCAGAAACAAATTATTAATTACTCGCATCAATCCCAACTAAAAAGAAAAGATAAAAATCTCTTGTGAGAAATCAGAGAAATAGACCAATCAATTCAGACATTGAACAACTAACAACACAGTAAGCCTACATTCTTCAACTTCCAATTCATTTGCTCATAATTAACTTGAAGTTCGATGATAAAAGAAACATGATTTAAACACTTAATGTCAATATCTCCGACAAAACATCAGAAAATATTTTAAAATGAAAGGTGAAAAAATAAAGCGTATGACTACTTGTGGTAGCCGAGTTCAAGAGAAGCGACCATGGATTTATAAATCTCGAGAACGAGGCGGTTCTCGAACTCGGTTCTGGAATAGGCCATGGCAGGTTGCCGAGCTTTGGGGATTCTCTTGGCGCCGAGGGCGGCGTCGGAGGTGCCCGTGGTGTGGGCGAACTTGAGCATCATACTCATGTAGGCGTTCTTGAATTTGTACCACAGTTTTAGCGGCGAAGCCAGCCTCATCAGCCGCAGCTTCGGCGCCAGCCGCAGCCTCCATGAACGCTTCGAGCTGTTCAGCCTCACCACTTTCAGGCTTCTCCGGTTTGTCGGCGACAGTCTGCTGTACCCTCTCTTCCTCCACCTCCTGCTCACCACGCTTCCATTCAACGGTGTTATTTCCATTGCACTGTTCAGAGAGAGAGAGAAGATGGTATTTACTATTTGAGGAGAGCTTTTCCAAGAATATTTATATGAGAATGTAAATTGTTGTAGAGGGGGGCCTAAGGTTAGAAGTCAAATAAAGCCGGTATAATTTATGGCTGAATTATTTTGTTTAATATAGTTTATGTATATCACTTGATGCTACATCGTTAAATACATTTTCTGCCAAATTAAAGGGATAAGTTTGATGAGGAATGATATGTTATATATATCTTATGATGAATTTATAAATTTATTCTAGAAGAAATGGATTTTCCACCGAGCTTTTCTTCGTCTGTTCACATATCCTAAATCCTTAATACTTTTCATCTCTATAGTCAATAAACACAAACATATATGAAATGATGAATTTTGGTTGAATGGAAAAGTTGGAAGGTACGTGGAAGCAGAATATATATGATGAAGAAACTCTCAAGTAATTAATATCCAATTAATTTTCAATTGAGTGATGTCAAGTCAGCAATATAAATTACTATTCATAATAGTCAACTAAAATACGCATAAATGAAATAAATTGGACAAATAACAACATTATAAAAGCCAAATGATAATAAGTATCGTGGTTGAAGAGTTGATGCTCAGCAATTATTTTTAACATTTTGGTCATCCCCAATTCAAACGTATAGAACGAATCCCAAAAAATTAAAACAAAGAAACATATTAAGAAGGGCTAGGATTTTCTTGAAATGGGTCACGATCAGCAAACGCAAGTCAAGTTACGCTGGTCATAGCAAGACTTTTTATAATTATTTACTTATTCGTTTACATTCGTTTTTGTTATGTCGTCACCCATGACGTGAAGGAAAAGGTAGTAAATTAAGATATTAAGGGAGTCTTGAATAAAGTACATTTTTTGTGTACATGACTCATATTAAACAGTAATTAAAAAAGTTTGGCGAATGTAACTGAAAGTAACCAGCTACCTTATATAAGCTTAGACCAAAATTATTTTAGAGTAGCGCAACTACCATCAGTGATCAATTTTTGAATTAATCACGCTGCTGTATTTGAATTGAATAATTTAATTTTGAGAAGACTAGATAAGTTTCAAATAATTTCATACTAGCCGATTTCATAGTTAGAAAAGTCACTCAAGAAATAGCTGTAGATGAGGGGCATACATGGATTTAAATTTAATTAATTAGGGTGTGTGTTATTTAGATGACGCAGTTGATGGATTGTCCATCTCATATTAAGAACTCCTGAGTTTGAATCTACACTGATATAAAAAGTGTATTGATCGAGCATAAATTAATATAATTGCCTGTGTACTATATCTCTATATATTACATATTTTGTTTTAAGAGTTATTGTGTAAAATATACACCATATTACTCTCTTTGTCCCACTCCAATAGGCTCGTTTTTCTTTTTGAGACGTCCCACTAGAATAGGCCCGTTTTCCATTTTAAGTAAAAAAAATGTACTTAATTGGTGTGGACTACACCACTTTCCTCCTAAAAATCAAGCTTCTTAATCTCCGTGCCCAAAAAAAGTGAGCCTATTAAAGTGGGACGGAGAGAGTATATATTTAGAAGAATATATATTAATTTATTAAATATTAAATTACTATGAAAATATATTAATTAATTACATAACTTTGTCTAATCTATTTGATATATATGTGGAACTCTTGTTAAAATCCTGAAATAGATAAACATCCTATAAATCTAACTACTTAACTAGATAAATGAAAAACTTTTGGACCTAAGAATTTTAGTGATTTAGAGATATTGATATATCGATAAATTAATAATATTTTAATTTATAGAATGTTTTTTAGTTTCAGAGATTCACTACAAAAAAAGCGCTGATTACCTACGGCTAAATGCCGTCGGTAACAAAAGACGGCCGCCGGTAAATAGTGTTACCGGCGACGATAACGGCGGCAATCTCCCGCCGCTAAACGGTTCGTCGGCAACGACAATAACGGCGGCGAACATCCGCCGTCGGCAGTTAACGGCGGCGATGCCGCCGGAATTGTCGCCGTTAAACGGCGGAGCCTAGCCGGAGAAATAGCGGCGGCAGACACCGCCGCTAGTTACCGAGGGCTATTTTGCCGTCGGTAGAGAGCCACCGGAGTCCGGCTGACCTTGCCGGAAAACTACCGACGGCGATTACCGCCGCTAACTAGCGGCGGCGAATCGCCGTCGGTAAAAATCCACCGCCGGCCGGTGGTTCACGCCGGAGGATGGCCGGGTATTTACCGAGGGGAAATTGCCGTCGGTAACTACCGACGGCGTTTTGCCCACGGTAATGTTTTTTATTTTATTTTTTTATTTTATTTTATTTTATTTTATTTTATTTATTTATTTATTTATTTATTTATTTATTTTATTGTATATTGTATATCCACAATTTATTTCCGTATTTATACGGTATTGCATACTTTAGACGAACTTCCCAGTCGGCGACCCGACTTCCCAGTGGGTCACCCATCTTGCTTGTGCTATGTGTCAAGCACGCTTAACTTTGAAATTCTTTTCGAGTGATCACCAGTACAGAACACTCGTATTATTGATATATCTACATCTATTAATTCATTTAAATGCTATATACTCACTCATATAATTATAATCTTTGAATATGTGGAGATAATACCTTAAATATGTTGTTAATTAGTGAGCGAGTTCGTTTCGGTCCTTATTTTTATCGTCGGTAAAATATTTAATTAATATTTAATAATTAATTAATTAATTAATTTTTTTTTTTTTTTAACATTAATACACCAAAAGTGTTTTAATTTGGTTATTATAATGTGATTTGAATTTATTTGTTTATGTTAAATGCAATCATCATCATCATTGCCATAAATATATAAAACATTTATAGTTTTAATAATGAAAGCACTTGAAATATATAGTTCAATAAAACATAAATTTGAAAAGAAAGTGCAAATGTAATTTTGTTTGAAAACATAAACATAAGTCTAAGCATCATCATCATCATCATCATCGGCATCAGGGTGGGGAGGTGGCGGAGCATTATACATCCTCATAAACGCCTCCAATTGAGCCACGCGGTCCTGCATCTGTTGGCGTTCTGCTTGCTCTGCCGCCATGCGCTCCTCTATCTGTTGGCGTTGTGCTTGCTCTGCCGCCAATCGCTCCTCCAGCGTGGAGATCCGTGTCTCATAAAGCTGCTGAGACACCGCAGAAGTGCCCGTGCTGCGGATAGACCCCCTACTAGCCTGACTCTGCCCGGCACTCCCGACGCCGTAGAACCGTGACCTATCAATTTGCACCACCTCCAAATACACCTCGTCTAGCCGCTCCTGTCGTCCTGTGGCAGCGGCCAGTCGATGAACCTCGGCCTAATACATACATAACAATGCATAATTGTTAGAAAATAAATACATTCACTAAATATTTGAATAAACTTAAACACTTACGTCAATTCTAGCATCTCTCTCCGACGTATAACTTCCGTCGGCGTACGTGTGGAGGCGGAGGAAGGTGGCATAGTTCGGTGCATCCTGGGGAGTACCAGGATCCAAGCTCTGTATATGCATTTATATAAGATAAATAAGTTATATTAGTCAATATATTAATTTAATTTATATACTTAATTATTTGTTAATTACATACCATATACTGCTGCAGGATACGAGTCGACTGGGACCCGCCCACGTGCCTACTGATCCATGTACCCTCCCCATCGGGCTCGGACATCCGGTTGGCACGAGCTCGAGTTGAAACAGCCTCAACCTCGGGCTGATGCCAGTAATCCCGGAGTCCAGTCCAGAAATCGGGAGTCATCCAGACGGGTCTAGACATCTCTCTCCCTTGGCTGATACACTGCTTGAGAGTTGTCTTGTAGTCGCTCATCATGTCGGAGTACCTTTTGCGGGCTTTTGTCTCCCACATGATCCTCACGTCATGCTCATCATCGGGCTGCCACGTAAACTCTTTCTGTTGAAAGAAAGAGAATTAATTTAATATCAAACATTTTAACAATTTAATATGATATATTTATATGTATTATAAATTTAATTGTACCTGTAATTCATCAAAAAATTTATCCTTCATCGCCGGGGGCGTCAACTTCCATGTGTACCCGCCTGGGTTTTCAAACATCTTAAATGTGCACGTGCAAGCTTTGGACAGGCCAGTGGGCTCCAACAAAACACTGTGTACAAGTAATTTTGTCACTTAATCATGGTGTACGAGAAACAGTAATTTTAACTAATGTACTTACCCAGTCTCAGGATGCCTCTGAAATACCGTCCTCCCATCAGGTGCCTTAACCTCTCTCTCTCTGATAGCGGCAGCTGTAGGGCCCCTAGGCCTTCTAGCCCGTGAACTACTAGAAGCATTGGGAGTCTCGGGAGTCCCAGAAATATGCGTCCCAGACCCATCAGATGTATCTGCTGTAGCTTCTGGCGCATTAACGCCAGATCGCCTCCCAAATCCCAACAAACCTCGAGAGGTAGACATGATGCCTGTTGCATACAATTAAATTAACAAATATATAGCGAAACGTAACATTAACAGTAACTAACAAACATAACAAATTTGCAATCAAATTCAACCAAAATGTGCATTTACATTTATTCATAAGCATCACTACTATCATCATCACTATCGTTAGATGTCAACGGGGAATCATCGTCTTCTGCTTCATCGTCATCTTCAATCTCAACGACTCCACCGAGGGGATGAAGGAGAAGTGGTTGTTCAATGCCTACACTTGTGTGAGTAGGCATAATAGTAACCACTTCTTCTTGAAATGGTTGATCTAATGTTGATGTAGATGCTGCAGTAGACACTTCAACCTTAGATCTTGCGTTGACTTTGCATGCTGACCACCAATTTTTCTTTGATTGGTTCGTACTGGGATAGGGACAGTAAAACACTTGAACTACTTGACTCGCCAAAACAAAGGGATCATACTTCTTATATCTTCGTGTGTGGTTCAGTGAAACTAACTTGAAGTCTGTATCAATAGAAGTTCCCTGAGCCGACAAGTCAAACCATTCACAGTTGAACAAGACTGTCTGCTTAATTGGATACCCCGGATACTCCAGCACGCAAACCTCTTGCAGACGCCCATAAAAGTCTAGCACATCTCTATCACTACCATAGACCGAACCTTTTATGCAAACGCCACTGTTCACAGTCGCACTCTCTCTATCATGATCAGTTGTGTGAAACCTGTAGCCATTCACGAAATAGCCGGAGTATGTTTCAATCTCCCTTAATGGTCCAGCTGCAAGCGACCTAATATAAGGGTTCAACTCGTCGTTACAAGGACGACAAACCTGTTTCACACAAATATCATTTAAGTTTGCTAGCCAATTTTAGAGTAAGTAAATGTATATTTAACATAAATTTATCGTCTCTTACGTAATGGTTAAACCACAGAATAAACTCGTTGTGAAACGCGACTTCAAACTCTGCATCAGTCATGTAAGGATTTGCATATCGTTTTTCCTCCTTGAAGATCCTTGGATACAAAGAATCAAATAAATATGTTAACACCTATATATGATGAACACTTCTTATACGTAAATTGAACGAGAATACTCACTTGCTATATGTCTCTGCAACCTCTGCACAATTGCTCAAAATATACATGTGTGCAGCATGCCATTCGCGCTCATCCATGTATCTCTTCGTCCCTCGGCCAAGTGAACGCCCAATAGGTTTGAATATGGCGAGACAAAGAGGATCATCATTTTCAGCAACGGGCATCTCAATATTGCGAGGCAAAGTTGTCCACTTTGTAGATATTTGATCTTCAAAGTAAAACGAAGAGAAGGTTGACATTTCTGCAAGTAAGTATGCATTGGCGATGGACGCCTCAACCTTGGCTTTGTTTTTTATATGATTTTTTAATGTCCTCAAATATCTTTCAAAAGGATACATCCACCGATATTGCACTGGACCAGCCAATCGTGCCTCATCTGCCAAATGAACTGGTAGGTGCTCCATTGAATCAAATAAACTAGGCGGGAAGATACGCTCAAGTTTGCAAAGAGTAACAGCTATCTTCTCACTCAGTATTCTCATGTCATATATGGCCACGTTGCGGGATGTTAATTCTCTGAAGAAGAAACTTAACTCTGTAATTGCCTCCCAAACATTCTTAGGAAGAAGTTCTTTAAATGCAACAGGCAGAAGGATTTGCATGAACACGTGACAGTCGTGACTTTTCATGTTGTGCATCTTCAGGGCGTTCATGTCAACGCATCTACTAATATTTGACACGTACCCATCGGGAAACTTAAGACTCTTGATCCATTGGAGTAAGATCTTCTTCTCTTCCCTGTCAAGCGTATAACATGCTTTCGGATACCCTCGAGTTCCATCCACTTTCTTCAACTCTTTCTGCTTGCAGAAGGTGTTCAATTCTTCTCTAGATTTTTCTGTATCTTTTGTCTTCCCCTTCACATTCAGGACAGTATTAAACACGTTATCAAACACATTTTTCTCAATGTGCATAACATCTAGATTATGTCGAATCAAAAGATATCTCCAACGATATGTCGTAAGTGTTCACACCAACCTCCCACAGAGATTTTAACTCGTGTATCAATGGCTGTAAGAATACGTCCAACTTCATCTTTGGGTTTGATGGGCCAGGCACGAGGACTGTGAGGAACATGAATTGTTCTTTCATGCACAACCACGGAGGCAGGTTATACGGCGTGACAATAACTGGCCAAGAAGAATATTGACGCCCTGATTGTGCAAATGGGGCAAAACCATCTGTAGAGAGGCCCAACCTCACATTTCTAATCTCATCGGCGAATCCAGGAAAGACTGAATTCAAATGTTTCCATGCCGGAGAGTCGGCCGGGTGGCGCATTATCCCATCGTCTGTGGAGGTCGCATGCCACCGCATATGTTCAGCAGTTGCAGGAGATGCAAACAATCTCTGCAATCGGGGCGTCAAGGGAAAATAGTGCATCTGTTTAGCGGGCACTTGTTTCTTTCTGCGACTCCCAGATGCACGCAAGCTGTCCTTATATCGTGATTGGTCACAGAACATACAACTATGTAGCTCACTAGTTTCCCCCAATACAATATGCAGTTATTAACACAGCAATCGATCTTCTCTACTGGCAAACCCAAACCACGTAGATTTCTTTTCGTACTATAGAAGTCTTCTGGACAGTTGTTACCCTCTGGTAAAGCAGCTTTCATCATCGAAGACATCTGATTGTAAGTCCTCTCTGACATGTGGCTTTCAGTCTTTATGCTCATGAATTGAGTCATCCAACTTAATTGTGAGTACGTGTCACATCCTGCGTACAATGGAGTATCCGCTGCATCCAACATGTTATAAATCTGTTGAGTGTCATTATTGGGCGGCTGCTCCAGATTTGGAGGATCTTGATAATTACTAGGTCCAGCATGGTCATGCACCATCCTTTCGTAGTTATTGTATAATCCATCATCCTCATTCATTATAGCATGTTCTCTCGGCATAGACAGCGGTGCTTCCCCGTGACAAACCCAAACTTTGTAATTCAGGACAAATCCACGCCTACTAACATGTTCTCTGACCGTAGGTACATCTAAATACGCTTGATTCTTGCACTTCTTACACGGGCACCTAATGTTACCTTGTCCATCTGTGTACGCCGTTTGATTGAACGCCCACTCAAGGAAAAACTCAAGCCCCGTTTCAAATGCGGTACGATCATTGTATCTCGCGTACATCCACGTACGATTATCACTCATTCTTGCAAATTCTAATTGAAAAAAACAAATAAAACATAATAAATTACTTGAAATCTAACAAAATTTCGACAGCATAACCCCACTATCCTAACTACCAAGTGCTCGACTCTACCAGCAACTATAGTGACCATAGTGGTCCTAATTTACTAAGCCTATACTAGGTCTACCCGACCCCCCAATGTCGAAGCAATAATACAATACAAATAAAAGCAATAAAAATCATGGTAATTAAATTAAAAACAATCATTTGTAGGGAGAAGATCCTTAAGAAATAATCAATTTCTATCCCAAAGGGAGAAGATCCTTAAGAAATTGATTAAATCTATCCCACAATATATATATATATATAATAATATAACATTTCATAAACACATAGCACATAACATTGAATTTAACAAAATTATCCAACATATATAAATTATTCTAACAAACAACTTAAACTAATTGATTAAAATTAATATAATTTAAAATTAATCATGCTTCATAATTTAAAATTAAACTAACAACATCATATATTAAATGGATTAATATAATTTAAAATTAATCATGCTTCATATAATTTAGTTATAAACAAAATCTATTATAAATTAATTAACTATATATAACAAATAAATCTATTTAATTAATATATAATTAAATACATAAATAAATTCATAATTAAATAATTAAATAAATAAATTAGAGAGCGTACGGTGGTGGTTTCCGGTGGGTGTCGTGAAGAAGGCGGTGAAACGAGGTCGTCGAACTACAATAAATAATATAAGTGAAATTATATAATTATATATATATAATTAAAATTAATTAGATATATATATATATATATATATATATAGATCTAGAGAGAGAGAGAGAGAGAGAGAGAGATACCTGCTGGGTCGGCGGCGGCGGAGGCGGCGGCGAAGGAAGAGCAGCAGCAGCAGGGGAGGGGGGGTAGTTTCTGTTCGCGTGGGGGGGTTGGTTGCGGCGCAGAAACTGAAAAAATGGGCAAACCCGCTGCCCTATATTTTAAAGGTTACCGACGGCAAATGCCGCCGCTATCTAGCGGCGGGGATTTTGCCGCCGTTAAGTCTATAAATTTAATTAAATAATGCGTATTTTAACATTAACTGCGGCGACGCCGCCGTTACATACCGGCGGCGAGTTTGCCGTCGGTAACTGGCCGGTAATTTCGAAATTTCGGGTCGCCTGCAATGCCGCCGCCTTGCCGCCGTTAGCTACCGACGGCAAAATCGCCGCCGGTAGTTTTCGCCGGTAAATACGCGCTTTTTTGTAGTGATTGTAATTTTAAATCAAGTTATGATGTGCAACAATTGAGAGATAATATTTAAATTAAATAAATACATATATATGTCAATTCATTGTTGCTGATATTAATGGAGATTATAGTGATGATCAAGTTGAAAATGATTCAACAATAGGTTCATATTTTAATAAGTTACCATAATATTAATAATTGTTACTTCTATATCTTAGTCATTAATTAATACTCGATCCGTTAGTCAAAAGTGGACCACTTTGGCTGGGCACATGATTTAATAAAATTGGTGATAATTTTGATGTAGTGGAGAAATTGTCCCACCACTTTATGAGATGTGTGGTTGAGATTGAATATGGGGTGGCTTTTTTTTATAAATAAAGAGTGTTTGTAAGGATAAAAGATTAAAGTGGATGGTTGAACCATTTCTATAAAAGAAAAATGGTATACTCTCTGCGGACGCCCGATATAGTAAAAATTGTCCACTTTTGGCTGACGGAGGGAGTATTAACAAGACCTAATATAAAGGAATTTTCTAAAAAAATATTGTTTTATTATTTTATTAAAGTTGATGATTTTTTAGACTGATTTAAGTCGCTCTCGACCAAAGAAATTTATTAATTTATAGAGTTTATTAATTTATTTGAGTATTATTTTATAAAGAGGTTTTATTATAGTTATAGAATGTCGATAGTCCCGTTTGTATATGGTAAAATGGGTAATTATCTTATTCTAATAATTTATCATCGTGTCCTAGAGTGATTAAAATTAGACATACTAATAATTTAAGTGAATATTATTGTTCTATATACTGAAAAGTAGTTGCATCGAATGAAGTAAATGTAGTAATTAAATCGAAGCTCGATACTGCATTGATAAGAAGTTCGTCGGTTAAACTATGATTAAGTTATGCAGATATGTGTTTTTTTTTTTTTTTTGAAATTACAAGATGTGTCTTAATATAATCAATTATGCAACTTGCACGCAAGCGGGACCCACTACAAAAAAATTTTATCGGACACTGACAGAAAATAATCCATTGGTGATTATCGACGGAACAACGGCAGAATTCCGACGAAGATGTTTTTAAAAGTTTACCGACGGAATATCAACAGATTATTTCCGTAACTAATAATTCCATCGGTAATCTGCCAGTAAATTGCGCTTATTAAAATTTAATAAGTATTTTTAAATTTTACCGATTGAATACCGTCAGAATTATTAGCGACAGACAATAATCCGTCGTTAACTAGTACTTTTTTATTTTTAATTTAATTTTTAATTATTTTTTTAATTTTTACCGATCGAATAGCGACGGAAAATAATCTGTCGTTAAATATTATTTTTTTATTTTTATTTTATTTTATTTATTTATTTTTAATTAATCCGACGGTAAATATTATTAATATCTTTTTGTTATTTTTATTTTATTTTAAAAAAAATATTTTTTATTATTTTTTAATTAATATTCTATTTTATTCTTATTTTTAAATTATTAAGAATATTTTAAGATTTATTGTTATTTTCAACAATAATATTTTCTTTTTTATTATTTTAAATTAGATCGTATATTTACCTTCATTTTTTCGTTGGCACCACAAGTCTTAGATATCATCTCGACATATTCTAAGGTTATTAATAAATGATATTGTATATTAAAATAGTGTTTAAATGAATTAATAGGTGCTAGTTATATCAATAATACGCGTGTTCTATACTGGTGACCACTCGAAATAAACTTCAAGGTTAAGCGCTCTTGACTTAGAGCACAATTAAGATGGGTGACAAACTGGAAAGTTCGTCTTAACGTATGCAATTAAGTTCAAAATACATTATAAATACCAAAATACTTGTAGGGTATAAAGCTAGATTGATAAATGTATATATATATATATATATATATATATAGGGGAGGGATCTATAGAGTTGATTTCAAACGAGCACAATTAAGATGGATGACCCACTGAGAAGTTCGTCTTAACATATGCAATTAAGTTCAAAATACATTATAAATGCCAAAATACTTGTAGGGTATAAAGCTAGATTTATATATATATATATATATATATATATCGACGCTGATTATTTTTGCGTAAAAAAAAAGAAATTAGCGACGGAAATAACCGTCGCTAATATCGACGATCATTTCCTTCGCTATTTTCGTCGCTGATTTCAGACGATGCCGGCGTCGTCCTGTGCTCGCCTACAGACGGTCCGTTGTCCTTTCCGTCGGTATTTAGCGACGGAAGCGAAATTTCGGCGATAATTTTATTACCGACCACTTTTACAGCGATACACGGCGATCATCGGTGATCCGTCGGTATATGGCTTTACCGACGGAATTTTCCGTCGGTAATATGCCAGATTCTTGTAGTGACCTCACCACCAATCCATCCAAGCAGTGGGAAATCATCACCGCATGCGGGTGAGAAACTCTCTGCGTGTGAGACCTCAACACCAAACAAAACAACACCGCATGCAGGCGGGAATACAACACCAGCTAAAGTGGGAAAATATCACCGCACACATGCGAGATTAAACTCAAGACCTCTCACAAAGGAGAGTCTTTGGGTGCCTCAACTTTATCACTAGAGCAAGGCCTCATTGACAGTTATGCAAATACGTTTTTAATTAACACTAGTATGTGCCCGCTCGTGCGATGCACGACCATCATCGAAATTGAACGATAATTTAAATAAATAATAAAAATGTTAAACATAATATATATATATATATATATATATATATATATATATATATATATAAACATAAATGATCTCAATAAAAAATAAATTATTCACAATATAATCTCAATAAAAATATCAATCTGAAAACATTCGAATTTTCAATTATTGAAATAGCAATTAATTGATTTAATTGATAATGTGTATAAATTTATAAATAAATAAATTATGAAATATCAAAAGCAAGTATAGATGATAATGAGTATCATTATGGATCATATAATATTCTAAGATGTACAAAATTATTTATTTACATATAGTATAACTATAGTTTAATATAGTTTTCGAATGCATATTTAAATCATATTTATGAGGTCGTTTTGTTTATGCTCAAATTTTAAAATAAAGTTACAATGTATACATTTTTTTTTCAATTGGAAAGTGAAAAAATAAAGGGTTTAACATGAGATATGTGTCTTTCATTTTCCAAAATAAAATGTATATAATTTCAGCAAATTTAAATAAATGTGCTACTAAAAAATTAAACTCTTCAATTTACTTTTATTTTTTATTTTTAAAGAAAATCGATAATGGTTCTCTAATTACTGATTTTCCAATGAGTAAATTTGAAGCTTAAAAATTCGATTTTTAAGATATACTATATATATTAGTTATTTATCTACAAATTTATATTAATATAAAGTTGACATTTAAAAAAATATTTTTAAGATAAAGATTTCTAAAATGAACAAATATAAGTTTCATCATTGTAATTGCATTAAACTGATATAATAAAAATATAAATAGTAAAATATAAAAAATACTGATATATAGTAGAAACATAAAAAATAAAATAAAAAAATATGGAAAAAGGAATGATAGAACGTGGATTTTAAAAAATGGGAAATGAGAGAGGAGATGATAGAGGAGAGAAGAGAGAGGAGAGAGAAAAAAATAATTTGGTGACTTTAAACTATAATAACTTATTGGTTTTAAATTTATTTTTTTATAATTTTTACATCAAATTAAAGATATCGTCATTATCTTTAATTTAACATCCATATTGAATATTTTTTTTATAAATTAAAGTTGATGATTTTAAAAGAGAATCAAAATTATAAGAAGAAAAATGAAGAGAGAGAAATTTTGGTGGGAAAAAGTTTACGTTAGACTCCTCTCTTTTATATTATATATAGAATATAGATATAGATTAATGTTATAACACAATGTTTAATGTCTAAGACCAGAGGCCCTGAGTTCGAGTAGTCCTTCATCGTTAAATTTCTTTATTTCTTATTTAATTTATCAAAAAAAAAAAAGTTTTTCAGTTTTGTTCATAGTTCAGTAAAAATTATAAGCATAATACAATTTTCTAAACTAACCAAAATCAGAGGGAAAAGATATGTTATTTGTTTATTGTTCTTGTGCATATAAACACGGTTGTAATTTAAATCCAACGTACAAACCCATGTTGAGTAAATTAATTTCACCGTTACATCACGTAAGTCAATTTTTACGATCATTACTTATAATTACTTATATTTACTTCTCAATCAGTTTAGATCTAATTTTTTTAATTTATTTTATCGAGCCAAATCGTTTAAATCAATTGTAAAACATATATAAGAATAGTAAGTTTAACACACCTAAACATTATGGTTCTTTGCTTCATTTTACTCTGCCATGCCAACATCATGAACAATAATAGTATTGGATAATATAGTATTTGAAGCCACCTAGCTAAGTTTAGATGTATATATATATAGGATGGTATAGTAAAGCAGTAATGACTTTCGCGGCTCTAATTGTTGTTACATGCCATGCAATTACTCGCCGGCCTATGAGGTAAATAATAAACGAAATAAATGTGGTAATATATTTACATGAGCTGAAATTATAACCTCATGCAGTCATGCTTCTCAAATCTCGAGCATCAAACTAATTAGTTATAATTCGCCAATAAAATCATCGATAAGGAAATGAAATAAAATCTATCTAGTAGACTAGTACGTGAATTTTTGTTTTTTTTGGATTAATTGCATGTAAATTCATAACGTATTCTCGGTATTAATTTTTGCTCATAATTTTAAAAATTTACTTTTAAATACATAACCTTTTATTTTTGTCTTATTTTTATCCGATCACCGATTTTTTTTTTTTGGCGTCAGCGCCGGAAATGACATGGTGACAGCCAGAATTGATGTAGTGGCAGGCGGAAATAGACACCTAAGCTATTTTTGACATGTTGAAAAAAACTTAAAAAAAGAAAAGAAAAAAAATCACCCGCATCATCTTCCCCAACCTCCCCCACTCCCAAACCCTAATTCCCCTCCACCCCACTCGCCGCCACCATCGCCGGCGCCGCCCCCTGCCACCACTGAACAACCCATTTTCTCTTCTTCTCTCACAAACTCGGCTGACCTCCCCTCTCTGAAATTATGGCGACAGCAGACACTTCTCCTTCTTCCTCAACAATCGCCGACCTCCCATCTCTGAAATTTCGGCGACAGCAGCGACGCGACGAAGCTGCCGCCATCGTCTCTCCCTCAAACCCCATCCCTCTGAAAACCCCCCTTCAATCCCAACAAAGCCCTAATTTTACCAGCACAAGACCCTACAAAAACGAGATAATGACGGCGGCATAGATCTGGAGGTAGGCGACGAGGACGAAGGGACACCTCACGGTGGCGGCATAAATCTGGAGGAAGGTGACAATGGGACGGAGGGACACCTCACGGCTGAGGCGGAGGGACACCTCACGGCGGCAGCATAGATCTGGAGGAAGGCGATGATGGGACGGAGTTTCGGAGGAAGGGAGAAGATCGACGCAGGTCTGGGGAGGGGGAGGGGGAAGTGGTGGAGCCGAGGTAGGGGAAGGGGGAGGGTCCGACGGAGGTGCGGATAGGGGATGTGGCGGGGGCGGATGGTGGGGGAAGGGGAGGGGGCGGCGGGCGCCGGCGTATGATGGTGGCAGGGGGCGGTGCTGGGTGGGGGAAATGAGGGAAGGGGGAAGAAGATGTGGGAGGGAGGGGTTTATTATGTCACATTATTTTTCTTTTTATTTTATTTTATTTTCATTTTGTCCACATGTCAAAAATAGCTTAAGTGTCAATTTTCGTCTGCCACCATATCAATTTCGGCTGTCACCGTGTAGTTTCCAACGCCAACGTAAGAAAAAATAGGTCAATGAATAAAAACGAGACAAAAACGAAAGGTTGTATATTGAAAAGTAATTTTTTTTTAAATTATGAACAAAAACCAATTCCGTGAAAACGTTATGAATTTACAGACAATTAACCATTTTTTTTAAAGATAATATATCTAGTACCCTAGAGATCGCAAATCGTCGAATTAGATTGCTAATTGGCTAGCAAACATTCTAAACGTCAAATTGACTTGGCTAGAATATCAAGCTCTTAATCCTTAGGTTTTAATATCTTTTGCTCCCTTCGTCTCATATTTAATGGCTCATTATTATTCGACACGATTATTAAAAAAAATTAATTAATAAAGTTATAAAACTGATAAAAAGCGGTCGAGCTCACAATGTTTTTGTCAAAAAATGTGATTTCCTGTTTTTGGAACAAACTATTATTAACGGAATAGATGAAAAAGGAAAGTGAGTCATTATCAACGAGACAGAGAGAGTATTTTTATAAATAATTTGTTGTTACACGAAATAATCTTGATTCCATACTTAAATCATTTTGGAAAACCTTGAGAAATTATATAATACTGCATAATTTTTTTTATTTTTTATTTTTTTTAGAATTACAAGAGGTATTTATTATATAATCAAATAAGCAATCATTATACAGGCGAGACCTCTACACCACACAAACCGCACGCAGACGGAACCACTACCCACACAAAGATGGAAAAATTATCCACACGTAGACGGAACCAATACCTACACAAAGGTGGAAAACTACTCGCACGCAGATGAGATTGAACCCAAGACCTCTCATAATAAAGAGTCTTTGGGTGCCTCAACTTTGCAACTTGAGCTAGGCCTCAAGTGAGAACTACATTTTTTGTGAGAACGGAAAACATGAACAAACACATAAAATACATGAACAAGAGGGAGTAAGATAGTGAACAGTGAAATATAACATGCATACATGATCCGACCATGTCTTGTTCATGTATTTAATGTATTATACTTGTTCACGATCTAACTATCTCTTGTTCATATATTTTATGTGTTTGTTCATGGTTTTATATTCTTATGAAAAAATGTGGTTCTCACTTGATGCTCACCCTATATATATATAGGTGTAAGGGTCAAGTAAGAAATGAGGAATGAGTAAGGGTCAAGTAAGAAATGAGGAATGGGGAATGAGTAGGGGTGTAAAATCGGGTTGCGGGTATCGGGTATACCCTCACCCGTCCCGATACCCACCTGATACCCGCAAAATTCGGGTGGAGGGTCGGGTGCGGGTATTAGTTTCTAAAAAAATGCGGGTATCGGGTACCCGCGGATACCCTGACGGATACCCGCATACCCGCAAATTAAATTTTTAGTTTAATCATTTTTATGCTTATGAATTTATTTAATTTTTATATATGCATTTAATAGACTGTGAGTACGGTTTCAAAAAAAAAAACATAGACTGTGAGTACAAAAATGTGAGAATATTTCAAATATACGTTTGGATGCATTTACTATGCATTCCAATATTTCAAACATATGTTTGGAGCTTTAATTGATTAGGTAGATTTTAATAATTAATTTCAGTTCAGTTCTTTGTACTGTCACAATTCTATATTTATCTATATTATATTTAAAAAGCAACTTTTATTTTAAAATTGAGTTCAAATTGATTTGAATGGTAATTAATTTATAAAATAATTCCTACGGGTAAAAAGGGTACCCGCACATTGCGGGATAAGAAATACCCTCCAGCGGGACAAAATACCCGCACAATTAAAACCAATCAAGAAATTGCGGGAAATTGAGGGTACCCTCATACCCGCAGCGGGTATTCGGGTACCCGCGACATGCAGGCGGGTCGGGTGAGGGTGGGGGTTTCGGGCGATTTTGTCCCGCGGGTATTCGCATTTTGCGGGTAGGGTACCCGCGGGTACCCGATTTTACACCCCTAGGAATGAGTAAGGGTCAAGTAGGAAATGAAGAAAAAGAAAGAAAATATTTAAAAGATGAAATTTTATTTATCTCATTTTTTTCCATGATAAATTTACAACTAAAGAGAACGCACTCTTAAAAAAATAACTTTGATGAAAATAATTTAGTAGATTTTTTGGTACCACCGACGGAGAAACTATTGATTCTTCACCACCTCAAAAAATGCCTGCCAAATTGGACAATGGATCGTCTTACCTTGACTTGCGAATATTATATAATAAACAGAATAATCATAAAAATTAGTAGATGGTACGTCGCATTCCTAGATTTTGAACACCAATTAGAATAAACTGATAAGAACACAAATGCCAAATTCTGTAGAGTTTAAATTGAGATCTAAACAATACAATAACTGTGATGATTAATTTAGAAATGTTGTCCTAACATGTCATCAACGTAATATCCACAATGTCTTTCAGAAAGACATATTGATTGTTCTCTATAAACATGCTACATTCTATACAAATATGGCCTTAATTTTGCATTCAAGCACGATTATGCACTCTTCCAAGTGAATTCCAACAAATACACAATGGATACTGCAAGGCAATTTACTCCAACATAATACACAATTAACATGTTTATAAACTGCTCACTTTCAAGATCCTTGAGATGTTTTACATACCCGGGAATCTTCCAAATCAAGATTCAAGTACATATTCAATTTCAAGTGCCTGTGCATCCACAAAAATTAGTAGTAATCAAGGAAGTGAATCTTGTGACCTGGGTGTGGTGCTACCCTTGAGTAGACCAGCATCATCACCCATGGCCATGGAGAGGTCCACAATTTCTACCGCAAGAGCATTCGAATCTTCATTCTGTATCCCTTTCAAAACATCCAGCACTTCTTGCATCGAAGGTCTCATGTCCTTCTCCTGCTGCAGACATCTGAAAGCCAACTCTGCAACCAACGTAACCATCCTCCTCACCGAACTATTCGTGTGGAATCCAACACTTGAATCAACCAGCTCGTGCAATGTCCGGTTTTGAATCTTGTTGACAGCCATGTTCGACAAATTGATGTCGTGGCGGTGCCTGTTGGTATCTACTGCCTGCAGCGATGATATAAGCTCGATTAGCACAACCCCGAAGCTGTACACGTCGCTCTTTTCTGTGAGTTGATAGCACTGGTAGTACTCAGGGTCGACATAGCCGGGAGTCCCTTGTGGAGCAGTCGACACATGAGTGACGTCGTTGGGGAACAACCTTGACAACCCAAAATCAGCAACTTTGACATGGAAATCATTGTCCAGAAGAATGTTGTTGGTTTTGACATCCCGATGTATGATATCTGATCTATGTAGATAAGCAAGTGCATCAGCAGTTTCCACGGCGATTTGCAACCTAATAGGCCAAGATAGCAACCCCGATTTCGCACGTTTTCCATGCAGATGATCTGCCACTGTCCCATTTGCTACATATTCATACACAAGCAGTAGTTCTTGGCTTCTCCTAGAGGTGCATCCATAGAGTTTCACAAGGTATTGATGCCTTAACCGAGTCAGAATCTCGACTTCATTGATGAACTGCTCTGCGCGCTTGAAATTGTTCTCGTATAAGCGCTTAACTGCAACTACACGACCATCAGAAAGCACCCCTGTTTCAAAAATTAAAACTCACATTTTCAGCTCTTGTACTCAATATTATCATGAGGATGATGGAAGGGCGGGATACGAACCATAATATACAGTACCAAATCCACCATCTCCAAGTTCTCTAGAAGGATCAAATTTGTTAGTGGCTTCTTCAAGCTCGGTACAGTTGAAGACCTGCACCCCAAAATCCGAACTTCGCCTACCAAAGTCCGACTTGGTAGATGGATATGATAGAATGCTTTTGGTGTAATTACTCGATGGCGGGGAAAGGAGGCCTTTCGTGGAAGGAGAAGAAGTAATTTCCTTGCTTGTGATTTGGGAGGACATCAATGCAAGCCTCTGCTTCCTCTTTTGTCTACAATGGAAAACCAACCATCCCAGGCCAACACCAGTAAGAATCGCACCAGCTATGAAAAGACCTGCATATGCCCATCACGCAAACATATCCAAAAATTTCAGTTTAAACATTTCGGGTGAAATAACATCACTTTTACACTTGGGATGGCATCGTACCTATACTCCTTTCTGTATTTCTGCTTCCTGCAGCAGCCAAGAAATCACTAAATAAGAGTTTGTATAACATTTTATGAATCTGAACTAGTAGTCATACAACAACCAACAATTTAAATAGCGTAACCAACAAGTGCATAATCTATTTTACAGTCATACATAAAAAATGAATTTTCAAAACTGGCATTGCTGCAAGCAAAACAATCTTCTGAAGGTCGAAAAAGTTCAGTGCATCAGGTACCTGAGGAATAAAACCACACACACACACACCATGATCAATGTAGCAACCATTCAAGGAAGCATAAAACAAATAGAGACAAAGGAATTTATGAAAGTGGCATCCTTGAAGAAAAGTATGAGCCATTCGAACACACTATATACTCATCCCCACTCTGCGACTAGGGATCTACTAACAAAAACCTGCCATTCACAATGACTCATTAACGATCAAACAACAACCATAACATTATGGCCTTATCTACGATATGATATATATATTCGAGCCCAAAGTTTTTTTAGACCCGTACTTTGGTCGTTTTGCAAATGTAGGGCAAATTTTTTCGATCTTTGAATTGCATGACAAATTTTAAAAAATTCGGAATAAGTAGGACAAATTGAGCCCGATTGTCGAATTTTTCCTACAATTGGAAGCCCAAAAAAATTTGTTCTCCATTTGCAAAACAGTCAAAGTTACATGTCTAAAAAAACTTTGGGGTCTATATGTTCAAACAATTCCATCATGACGTTCTCTGCATCAACCAGCATGAACATGAGCAATCAATGATATCATCTTACTTCCTAAAGCACCAAACATTCCAATCAATAACCAACAAACAGGGAGATAATAGAAACCCAATTACCGTCAGAAGGAGTAGGTGCCGGTGGAGGCGTCAAAGCAAAAGGACAAAGCTTATCGCCGCAAATGCAAATGAGTTTATCGGTCTCAGCACTAAACCCGCATTGCCCGCTCATTCTGTTGCACTCAGAGCACAAGCTCTCATCCTGCACGCTATAACTCACGTCGAAACCTTCCATCAACGCCTCTCCAAGATTAATCGTGGAGTTCGTCAGCAGATCGCCGGCGGCCCTCAGCATCGGCATTCTTACACTAATGTTACAGGATATGATGCTCAAAATAGGGTCGCTGGGAACCGGGCCGATCCAATAAAATGCGCCCGTGTAATTCAAATCAGTGGAATTGCATCTGATGCGATTGTCCCTCGTGATACTCAATTCCGACGCATTGTTCCCCGCCGAACTTAAGCGGGAGGTGTTGCAGCCGTAGAACATAGTGAGTTCTTCGTTTTGGGTGAGATTATAGTAGAAATAAGGGGAACCTAGGGTAATGTTGCGAAAGTCGGAAGGGCATGTATTGCTGTAGAGATCGGAGTGGGCGAGAACGAGTGACTTCTCAGTCTGATTGAGTCGGAGGACGCGGTAGGCGGCTGAGGTGTGAGCCAGCTCGGTGGTGTTGCCGTCGCGGCAGGCCAGGGCGAAGTCGGGGAGGCCGCAGTAGGGGGGGCGGTCGCCGCCGTGGAAAGGGAATGTTATGTTGGTGATGGAGCCGCATGAGAAGGTGCGGTCACAGTTGGCGTAGGTGTCGGACTGGCAATGCGCCGCCGCGAAGAGGGCGGCGGCGAGAATGAGGAGGAGGGGCATTGCGGAAGAGCGAGGGAGATGGAGGCGGCGAATTTAGGCATGGTGTGAAGGTGGAAGGTTGGAGATATTTGAACGTTGAATGGGAGCTTAGCCGCCTTTTGTTGACTCACCTAATTTGAATATCGTTTTCCGAAGCTGGGAGAATCTATTATTGTTAGAGATCAATGATTCGCAATTTTTATCAATAATTTTCAACATAGCTGCCTTTTTTACTTATGTTTCTACAGATTGTGTTTTGTTGCATATATATATATATGGTTGTGTGGGGTTCTATTTGTAGCTAATAATAGATGTTGCGGATTAATTAAATTAATTTGGAACATGGAGGATCGTAAAAGTCAAATAACCATCAAAGCAAATCCATAATTGATGGTGTGTTCTTTGACTCATTTTGCTGACATAGATAGTGAGATTAATATTTGATGGTTGGGGCTATTTCGTGGTTGGCCCAAATTGAAGTCAGCTTTGTTAAGAACTTGATTGCCAAGAGAATGAAACGGATCCGGGAATTCGAGCTCCGTATCAGTTTTCTGGATTTGGGGTCCAAGATTCTTAGGTTTTTGTATCAATAAAAGCTAGTATCAATTTAGAATTAATTTGAATAATTTAAGACTGAAAAAAATAAAGAAAAAACTCGTTCTTCTATTATTTTCTTATACTAAATTTTTTATTGATTTTTTGTTAACTTCAATAGACAACTAATACTTTTCATTGAACTGTGGTATCAGGCTAAATACATACAGATTTTATATATAATTTCAGTTAATTAGAAAAAAAAATTCATAAGCCTTGTAGCTTAACGGTATTCCTCTCTTCAGCACATGGGATCCTCTGTCCCACTATTTTGTGTGTACCACTATGTACCACTCTTAATTTATTATAATTTTTAATTATATTTTTTTCAATTTTAATTTATTATGCTTTAATATTATAAAAAGATAATTAATAAGGGTTCACTCATCCAATTAGGATTTATAATTATTTTTTATATTTATTTGAATTAATAATTAATTATTTAGGTTCATTAATTCAAAGTTATAATTTTTAAAAATTTTAATTTTTAGTTATAAATATTAATTAGAGTTCATAATATAATAATAATTTTTATTTTTATAAAAATAATTATAAAATAGATAAATTAAGAGTGGTATACACAAAATAGTGTGACAGATGATTCCATGTGTTCTTCTGAGGGTGAGAAACTTGGGTGCTAATTCCAATCTCTTCACCCCCCAAATAAAAAAAAATGAAAAAAAAGGTCATAAAGAGGCAATGGCATAGTAACTATCACCGTAACACAAAGTTAGCCGCCTAACACTAATTAATCAAGACAACACTCCGTCATTATTTCTCAAAATTAAGAAAAGTACGTTCTACGAACAAAATCACAAGTTATTATAGTATAATTAAATTTTCTATTCAAGTGTTAGAAGTTCCTTAATCACTTCTTGTTGCATATGTGTCTTCACATCTATGCATCAACTATTTACACAAGAAACTTTAAGGACTTAATTGCTAATTCAGAAACATGGAGGGATTGAATGGCAATTAAGTAAGTTTGCATTTGTGATTAAGATCTCAATCGTTCACGTTGGATCGACGGATGAGATTACAGTTCAACTAGTTAAGAGAGATATAAAATCTGTATTCAGTTGAATAGTGAGATAGAGAGATTTGGGAGCAAGAAGAATATGGAGAATAGTTGTAGATTCAAAGTTTGTTGTTGTAGTGCATGTAATTCTTCTTTTGTATCTCGTTCTCTTTTGGAGCAATCAATCATCAATAATACATACACTTTCACCCGTGGACGTAGATCTTTCACCAAGTAAAATGGTACACACTAGAAGCACACAACATGGAAGAGTCAAGTTATAATAAGTGGTACTAAACTAGGGCCGATTCCTTCTTAAGCTATCTGGGCGATCACCTTTCACTCCTATACAATTTAAGGTGCTTCTATATTAAATATATCTATGTACATGTATAATATATGTAAATCTTCTTCTTGTATACGTAATTAGGTGGTGGGCGTAGTTGGTGGGGCCTTTTTGATATATATCTTGAGTGTTAATCTAGTGTTTAAGTTACATGACAACAAAAGATATCTACTTCCTCTCCCTTTCTATAACTTGCATTTTTTAAGGTAGAAGCTAGACTTGGTCAACACTAATCAAAACAAGTCCTTCCATCAATACCGTCTCACTCCAAATCTCTTACTTTTTTATTTGGACTGATCCCATTTAAAATGTCCTATTTCATTTTAGAACACTCAACAAATAACAATTACCTAATAAGTTAGGTAATATGCCACAAAAAAAGCTACTCTTTATATTTTCTCTCTTATTTAATTTGACATAAGTATCTCTAAAAGGGGATATATATCTTCTTTTTAACTTTATTAGAAATAATTCACTTTATATTTAAATCACATGCGTACTAAAAATAAAAAAATAAACTAGACATTTGAGCTGAGACGAGGGAATATAATAAAAAGAATTATTTCAGGAAAGATAGGTAGAGAGTACATACCCTTGGATTTAGGCGGCGATCTATAATCAGTGACGGTGCAAGCATCAGATACATAGGGCGGATCACGGCAATAACAAACTGTCTTGTTGGTCGTCAAATCGTAGCCGCACCGGCCTTGTGACGCCGTACAATCGCTGCAACTCTTGCTCTCCATCTTCCATCTGATCTGAAAACCATGTTTCAGAGCTTCCCCCAATTCCGGCGTGCCGAGAGGCTCATTGATCGCCACTAAAGCCCCCGAAACTATGACGCTAGCATCGCAATCCTTTGGCCCCACAGCCGCCCCAGGCAGAACATAGGCGCCGCCAGCATCTCCACCGCAGGGGACATGCATCAGAAAGCCAGGGTTGAAAGGGCAGCCGTAGAGAAACGTGTAGTTCATACACGAGGAGGCGTAGTCGAAGACGGAGTAATCGAGAGTGGTGTTCGCCATGACCGAGGGGCAGGCGCTGCTCATCGTGTCCTCCCTCGCGATCCTCATCGTCTGCGAGCTACCGTCCATTTCCAGCACGCGATATCTCAGATCCATGATGTCGATGTTGGTCACATTGCGCCGCTCGTCGCAGCTCAGGACTAAACTGCGATGGCCGCAGTACTCCGGATCGCCGGCTCCCCGGAAGGGGTAACCGATTCCGGTGATGTTGCCGCCGCAGCTGAAGGTGTTGCTGCATTTCCGGTACAATTCGCTGCCGGAGTCGCTCGATCCGATGGAGAATTTGAGGATGAGGAGGAAGGAAAGCCAGGAGATCATTTGGAGGGGAGGCGTGGGGGGCGACGATGGGGTTTGCGACTCTAATTAGGCAGTGGTTGGAGGGAATCTTGAGGAAGAAATTTTTTAAATGGGGGAGGTTGGTACATGATACTCATGGAAAGGGATGTAGGGTAAAATAATTGTTGGACTTTGAAACTTTCTATGGATATGTCTATTTCATTGTACAATCTATGGAGTGGGTAAATACATAGTTTTGCTACATTATTAAAATCTTTCCTATATATTGACATTATGCTTCTTGCTTTTACAAATTAATGAAATTATGTTGATAATTTCAATAGATAGTTGACATAATTTCAAAAAGTAGTTGACATATTTATTTAAGGAAATAAATAATACTAATACTTGGACGTGGAATAACGATTATATTTCGACCGTATTTTGTTTATCCTATCTTTTCTCCAACATATTTATCACTCTTTTCTCTATTTTGATTCTTTTAAAAATGATTAAATTTGATTCATGAAAAAATTATTCAATATATATTTTAAACTAAAGATCATGACTAAATATTTAATTTAGAGTAAAAATCATAAGAAGTAGATTTCAAATAAATAAGTTTCTCTTCTATCTTTAATGCTTTTTTTTGGAAAATATTATCACTCCTTAACGTTAAACACGCATTTACTTCTTTTTTTTTTTCTTTTTCTTTTTTTCTTCTTATTTTGCTATATTAATTTTAAGGTTAATAGTGATTCATATTCCAAAGTTTTAGAGTTTTTTCAGAAAATATCCTGAACCTTCATTTTTTTCTAAAAAATTTCGAACTTTCAATTTTTCCATAAAATGTCCCACTATGCAAAATCTGATGACGAAAAAATAACAAAAAAAACTCCGAACTTTTAGCGTTTTCCGAAAATGGTGGTTCCTAATATGATTTTCCAACAATGACAATCCCCAAAATATTTCATTCGGCGAGATAAGTCATTTTTCCGTCATTGAATTTTGTATAGCGGGCCATTTTATGAAAAAAACTAAAAGTTCAAGATTTTTTAGGGGAAAATGAAAGTTCGGGACATTTTATGGAGATTGCTGAAAGTTTAGGACATAAAAACTATTAACCCTTAATTTTATTTCTTTTTCAATATTTTCATTCTCTATTTTTGTTTTTTTAATGAAAAATAAATAGTAGGTTTTATATTTTACAAATTTTTAATTATTATAGTTTTTAATGCAATTAAGGTGAATGAAAATATTAGTTCATTTTATAACTCTTTAATTTCAAAGATCAAATTTTTTAAAGTGAAATTTGTATTAATTTTAGTATACATTTGTAGATAAATAATTATTTATATATATTAAAAATAGAATTAAATATTTTTTTTATTTATGTTTATGTATTAGCATATTTTTTTTATTATGACACCTAATGCTTTACAATTATACTCCGTCCGTCCACGAAAGAACTTCATATCTTTCTTTTTTGGGACGTCCACAAAAAACTTCCTATCTATTTTTGGACTATGCCCCACCACTTATAATTACTTACTTTTCACTTTTTCACAACTCGATCTCAATATTAATTATAACACTTTTTCACCACTCAACAACTTTTTCTCTACTCTCAATACACTCAACAACTTTTTTTTCTTAAAACCCGTGCCACTCCCCTCTAGGAAGTTCTTTCATGGACGGAGGGAGTAATGTGTAATGATAATTGTTATTATCAAATAATTTAATTATTTTACAAATAATGATAAATACTCCCTCCGTCCCTGAAATGGCTTCCTCTTTGGGGACAACACGAGTTTTAATAAAAAGTTGTAAAGTGTATTGATAGTGGAGAAAAAATGATATAATTATTATTGGAAGTTGTGAAAAGTGTTATAATTAGTATTGAGAGTGGTGAAAAGTGAAAAGTAAGAATAAATAAAGTATTATTAGTGGTGGGGTAGGTTTCCAAAAATGGAAAGAAAGAAAGAGGAAGTTATTTGGGGGACGTCCCAAAATGGAAAATGAGGAAGTTATTTTAGGGACGGAGGGAGTATATGTTTATATACAAATATTAAAATTATATTCAATTAATTTTTATAAAATTTGAAATTATATTTTTTTAAGAAAATTTTGGTACTCCCTCTGTCCTTAAAATTTATACCTATTTGAGAATGACACGAATTTTATGAAAAATGATTTTGTATGTTGTGAGTGGAATAATAGTATACTTTAATTTATTGTAGTAATAAAGTGATGACTCGACAAGCATCGCGCACCCGGATCGGCTGAGCCCCATGAAGGAATATTAAATTGAATTAACGTTCCGTTTGCCCGATGATCGTTTCTTGGTTATTATTAATTTACCATACAACGATTAAAACCTAACATGCTCCTATAAATTTAACAGCTGCACGTTGGAGTTCAGAAATACCTGAAGAATTCAGAAGAATTCGTCAATCTGTCGCTGACCAGGTCAGCCAACTTCAACGCTCCGTTTGACCCCTCAAACGACCTCCAATCGTATTTCGCCCAGAAATACGACTTCTTCGTCTTCGAGAGAGCTTTCCGTGGCCGCCTGATTCGTCTGAATCGGAGTTCTGTGGAGGAAGTTATGGCCATTTTACGGAGACTGCCAGAACATGGTTTCCTGCGAAAATCTGACTCCAGCTCTGATCTTCTCGACTGTATCCCGCTCAGCTTTCACCGTTGGATGGACAACGATCTATGAAAGTCCCAAGAGAGAAATAAGTCCCACACGTTTTTCTTCCCTGCGCCCCACAGCTCTCAAAACCCTAATATTTTATCAGTGTGTTTTCCTGAGAGCTGACAGCTGTATTTAATTAAAATTAAATACGTGTGGGCACAGAATTAGTGTAGGAGGCGTTTTTCTCTCCTTCTAGGGCTAGGAGTCTTTGGGCCAGTCCAGGGACCAGATACAAGGAATAAAGATGGGCCTCAAATAAATTAATTTATCTATGGTCAGCCCAGACCATAATTAATTTATAAATATCAGTTCATTCCACTAGAGAACCGATACTGACTTACCCCTTTATTGCCGGTGATGAGTCGGGGGCTTGTATTTAGACTTATTAAATCTCCGTATTTAAAATATCCGACATCCATTAATTAATTAGAGCTCTGACAGCTTAAATTAATTAATCTCTTTATAAATCCTTAAGCAGTACCACTCAAACTTTATTATTACGCCTGAACTTAATCAACCTGCAGGGTTTAGCGTAATAAACCTTATTGAGCTCCTTAAGGGGATGTCATTATCCTATACCGGATACGGGTACTAATACAGATAATCAAATATCATATATTAACCGCTATCACCCAAGATACAGAGTACTCGAGTTAGCATTTAACTCTCGCCCATAGTAAGTCAAAGTGATATACGAATTAACATATATATCTGAATACTTATTAGTATTAAGATTTATGAGTCACCGAGATCTTGATTCTTCACTTAAGTCAGATAGAAGAATACATCTCAACTGTTGGTCCTATCAATACGTAATGACGTACCAGTATAGACAAGTAGCCAAGACAAACTACTTCCATCTATACTGCAGCCTAAACCAATAACTTGTCCTAGAGTTATTTCGGCTGTGATCATATTATATCTCTTAAGGTTATTCCAATTATATGGTCTTCTGTGATCTACAACACACCATATAATCTACTTATATAGAGATAAAGAACATACATATGCAATCATGAACACAATCAGATAGGAGATTAGATAGTGAACTTAGGAAACATTGTATACAAGCATAAAACGTTCTTGCTTTCAGTATACAAATCCAACAATCTCCCACTTATACTAAAGCAAACTTTTAGTATACAATGCGTCTATTTACCAATCACCTAACACTTCTCCCACTTATACTTAAAGTTTCCTAAGTGGGTGGCATCAATCGCATTCCCATCTTTCAATGACCATTTGCGATAAGCCTTTTGTGAAAGATCAGTAGGTTTCTCCAATATGTGAGAATTTATTCTTTGAGCACAAAAACCTCGATTTACGAATAATCGTATAACTTGGTACTTACTCTCCATGTGTTTAACCCCTTGTGGTTCTTGAATTCCTTAGAGTTCGCAACTGCACTTGAGGTATCACGAAGGTGATGCTCCCACGCAAACTAGGAATTACCCTTAGATCCTGGAGGTAGTGGTCAAACCAAAAGGTTTTACCTCCCAAGAAAAAACACATAGCTCGAGGTAATTATTCTTTGTTCCGGTCAGCCTGGAAATCCGAAATCGTATAATCCAAAAAGGAACTAAACTGTCTAACTGGTAAACTATCCTTATTCTCTAGTCAGAGACTTGAAAATATAATTTACCACAGTTCAGTGTCCTTAACTAGGACTATACAGATATCTTACAACCATGCTAACTGCATAGCAAATATAAGATCTCGTACATAGCAAACCATACATGAAGCTATCTACTGCGGAAACGTAGAATACTGCCTTCATTTCCTCAACCTCAATAGGTATCTTAAGACATAGTCTTTAGATAAAGGAACACCATATCTAAAAGGTAGCAATCCTTTCTTGGCGGTATTCATACTACAACGAGTATTCTCAGTATCAATGTAAGACACTCGAGATAAGCCCAACATCTTTTTCTAGTGATCCCTTATATCCTTGATCACAAGGATGTATACTGTACCTCCTTAGTCTTTCATATGAGACTGTTCGGATAACCATTACTTTATGTCTTAACAATAGCTCCATATTGTCGCCAATTAGGAGGATATTGTTTACATAAAATGCAAGATAAACCACATTACCGATGACACGAGAGCGATTGACACGAGATGTTTCTCTCCCTCCCTCACGTAACCTCGATGGTTTAAGTGAGCTGCTATGGGTAAAATGATCCGAATGTTCTGAGCATGGCACTGGCGAAAATATCATCATAACCTATACCTTCACACTGGGCATAACCTTTCGCCACCAGTCTAGCTTTAAAAGCTACGACCTTGCTCATTCGGACTTATCATTCTCTTGTATACTCACTTGCAACCTATGGCTTTACGGCATTCTGGTAGCAAGATTTTCTTAGTATATAACCATATTCTTAATGGATTGCTCCATTGAGGCGTGCCAGAAATCTACATTCTCGTCTTCCACTAATTCCAAGTAGATATCTGGGTCGATTCTCTTATATTCACTACTAGGGACTGAATCCAAAGATTCTCCCAAGAACATAAATCGATCGGGTTGTCCCACAACCCTCCCACTACAATGGATCTGTGGTGGCACATGTGTGTCAACAGTGCGTGCAGTGTCTTGTGGTACAAAACTCTTGCACACTTGGCTTGGGTGATGGAAACGCCTGTCTAATGTCTTCAATTTCTTGACGTACACTATCTGACTTGGATTAGTGATTACTCTCATAGTCCACTTCTAAGAATCGTGTGTCATTGCTAATAACCACCTTCTGATTCTTTAGGACTAATTGCAAAGATACATAACTCATCATCGAACATATATTTTTTTTAATAGTGACCTATTTCTTCTCTCCACCACACCATTTTATATAGGGATTACATGGTGTAGTAAACTGGGTTGGAATCCCAAACACTGACAATGAATCAGAAAAGATCATTCCTAACACATTATTGACCCTTTATCCCCTTTGTCATGAATGACCTGGTCTCCATCTTTTCCTCTATACAGGATTCGCAGGTTCGAAATAGTACAACCTGGATTGAATCCAATGTACTTATTTAGACACGAGCCTTTGGATCCTATTAAGATAGATGTGACCTATTTCTAGGGTATCAATATATGTGTAAGATCCTCATGAGAGATTAGCCTTAACTTTTCTCTTTCTTTTGTTCGATGATGTAAATGCAATATAAAGGTATTTTGTAGACATGTTATAGTATGAAGAGAGATGTTCAAAAAATACCAGAATAGACAACTTTGTCATTTCTTATGATAGAAACACCACTATCAAAAATGACATAAGATCCATCTATTCAAAATTTTGGAACATGATAAGGAACTCTCAAAAACTAAACTATGTCTTTAGAACTTAAAGACAAGGCTTCAATTGCAACAACTGCGACTCTAGTCACGTTGCCTATGAAGACAATCATCTCATCACTTCTCAGCTTCCTTGTCAGCTTAAAAAGCCATGCAAGGTGTAACAATCATTATCAGTTTCTCTCGTTATCCACTACTCACAATTGAGTAGAAAACGAGCTGACATGTCTCAGTTACTATAGCAAGTGAAGTACCTTAACCCTTTGCCTTGAGTATTGAAATAAGAAATCTCCAATACTCAATCTTATCACACCACTACTCCCACTATTTCCCTTGTCTTTCTTGCCCCTTGGATCCTTCTTCTTCCCGTCCTTTGACGGAGAAGATGGCCATCCTTTGGCAATAACAAGTGTTTGCACATCTTTTTCCCACAACTTCCTTAGCTGTAACTAGAGCATTCAACAACTCAAAAGAGTATATTCTTTCTTGCTCACAACAGCGTTGAGGCGGAAGTTCTTAATTAAAAGACTTGGGAAGAAAGTTCAGGATAATATCGACTTTTGCCTCACCGTCGATACTTCCACTGAGCAAGTCAAGTCCGTCAAAAAATGCATGACATGCTCGTGCACTGAGCTGTGCTCACTCATAAAAATAACAAGATTACTCTCATCAAATTTAAATGAGCAGCTCAGTTCGACTCTCCGAACACTTTCTTGAGATTCAGCATGATGCTAATAGCATCGTCCATGCCCTGATGTTGGAGCTACAAGGTTTGTGACATTATACTCATAATATAGCATATAGCCACATTATTCGCCTTATGTCACCTTTTATGTAATTCATTTTTCTCATCAGTTGACTCATTATTCGGACCAATAGAACGTGGAGTAGCAACACAAAAATTGTGTTAGTTTGTGATAAAGATAAAAAATCCAAAACTGCGTTTCCATTTTATATATGTGGACCGGTTAAAAGACTTTGTGCAAGAATAAAGAAACAGGAGACATAGACATATCTGAAAGTAAACAAAATTAAACATGTAAGAACATGAACGCATATAGTTCGTAACAATAATATTGTAACCTTTTGATAAAACAATATTAGTGAAACCTCCAACGGCTCAAAGAATTCCATATGTAAGCCACGTGGGGTGGACAGTTACACACGAACTCCTCAACCAGACTTTTTACCTAGTCATTTAATTTCTATCCATGTCAACTTAACCTTTTGACAAAAGAAATTAATAGTTGGCACCTTGACTAGACCATATCATCATCAAGAAGGGACTCCGTGGGGGAGTTGTACATTGTACTTGATATGATATCTAAGCAATAACCACATTTTAACCTTGAAAATTAAATTCTCGAAATTAACATACTCACGCGGACCATGTCGCTTTCAATTTAATTTTCTTGGTTATCTTATTTAATACCATTCTCCAAAGTACTTATGAAAATTACACAAGTAAGCCACGTGGGGTGGACCGTTACTGCATAACTCCCACTACTTTAATGGTTTAAATATTTTTTATAGAAACCTCTTCTGACAAACTTATGAGAAACAGATATGAAGTAAGCCACGTGGGGTGGACCGTTACTCATATTGCTAAACACTTTGTCTAGAGACCGCATGTGGAGGTCTACATAATTTTAAGAATAAAATTAATTAGAAATAACCACAATTTAACTTTGAAATTAAATTCTCGAATTTTGACATACTCACTCGGACCATGCCGCATTCAATTTAATTTCTTAGTTATCTTATTTAAATCCATCATCTAAAGTACTCGTGAAAAATTATACGAGTAAGCCACGTGGGGTGGACCGTTACTGCATAACTCCCACTACTTTAATGGTTTAAATATTTTTATAGAAACCTCATCTGACAAACTTATGAAAAACAAATACGAAGTAAGCCACGTGGGGTGGACCGTTACTCATATTGCTAAACACTTTGTCTAGAGACCGCTTGTGGAAATCTAAATAATTTTTAATCATCCATAAAATTATTAAGCTTAGTCTTTTTTCTTTCAAAAGGTTTGTACATGCTCAAGCACATAATCCTAATCATGCTTTTCTAGAACGCAACATGTAAAACATGCTTACAGAATTCTAAAAACATGCTTAAGAAAATGATAAAACTAGCATGCTTGTCTAAGCGCAGTTAATAAACACATACTAACAAGCAGAGACAAAAACAGCATGCATAGAGCATAAAGGATTAACACCACGACATGCAAAGAACAGAATTAAAACAATAAAGTTCTTCGTGACCCATTCGTGGAACCCCATATTTCTAATCTATTACAAAGAACAGAAAAGAAAAAGAAATGAAACTCAAAAACGTAAACTCGGCCCGAAACGCTTCAAACAGGCCCGTCTTTGAAAATTAGGGTTTGGGCCCCCTAGGGTTTGAAAATCGGCCACCTAGGGTTTGGAACCCTAGGCGCCGCCGCCTCCCTTTCTCGACAGCCGCTGGACAGCGCCGCCGCAGCAGCTCCCGGCGTGCATCCCGGCACGAGCAGCAGCCCGGCGCGGCACCCGCCTGGCTCGGCAGCAGCTCTCGGCGCCACCAGCTGCAGCAGCAGGCGCGCGCAGCCACCAGCAGCGGGCTCCAGCGCGGACTGGACGGCAGCAGCGGCAGCGGCAGTGCGTCGCCTCCCGGGCACGCCGCGCGCACAGCGCGCAGGCACTGCCCGAGGCGCGCGCTGCCCCCATCACTCGCCTCCTCCTCGCCTTGACCCGCGCCATCAGCAGCGGACTCCGGCCCCTCGGCGCGCAAGCAGCAGCGGCCGTGTGACGCCGTCCGGGCACGCAGCGCGCGAAGCGCACATGCACAGCCCTAGGCGTGCACCGCCCCCACTCGCCCCAGCGCCGCCTCGCCTCGCTGATCCGCACGAGCAGCAGCAAGGACGCACGACGCCAGCCCGGGCGCGCGACGCACAGCGCACAAGCGCTCGTGCGCGCGCGGCCCTCGGCGCCGGCGGCCTTGCTCGCTTCGTGCCCGTTGGCCTCCTATCCACCAAACACCGTTCCTCGTTGTTGATTCGTCATCATTCTCGTTTCGTTCCTCGGTTTTACAGATTTACAACGGAAAAACAAATACAATTGAAATCCTAATCTAACCACGGATTTTCTCGTGGTGAAAAACGATTACAACGTCAAACGACGTATCCCACGAATCAACGAACCACGAAGAACAACAGCAGTAAAAACAACGCATATTATTAATCGTACATAAATTAATAATAGAGCCAAGAAAATAATCCTGGGCTCTGATACCAATTGAAGGAATATTAAATTGAATTAACGTTCCGTTTGCCCGATGATCGTTTCTTGGTTATTATTAATTTACCATACAACGATTAAAACCTAACATGCTCCTATGAATTTAACAGCTGCACGTTGGAGTTCAGAAATACCTGAAGAATTCAGAAGAATTCGTCAATCTGTCGCTGACCAGGTCAGCCAACTTCAACGCTCCGTTTGACCCCTCAAACGACCTCCAATCGTATTTCGCCCAGAAATACGACTTCTTCGTCTTCGAGAGAGCTTTCCGTGGCCGCCTGATTCGTCTGAATCGGAGTTCTGTGGAGGAAGTTATTGCCATTTTACGGAGACTGCCAGAACATGGTTTCCTGCGAAAATCTGACTCCAGCTCTGATCTTCTCGACTGTATCCCGCTCAGCTTTCACCGTTGGATGGACAACGATCTATGAAAGTCCCAAGAGAGAAATAAGTCCCACACGTTTTTCTTCCCTGCGCCCCACAGCTCTCAAAACCCTAATATTTTATCAGTGTGTTTTCCTGAGAGCTGACAGCTGTATTTAATTAAAATTAAATACGTGTGGGCACAGAATTAGTGTAGGAGGCGTTTTTCTCTCCTTCTAGGGCTAGGAGTCTTTGGGCCAGTCCAGGGACCAGATACAAGGAATAAAGATGGGCCTCAAATAAATTAATTTATCTATGGTCAGCCCAGACCATAATTAATTTATAAATATCAGTTCATTCCACTAGAGAACCGATACTGACTTACCCCTTTATTGCCGGTGATGAGTCGGGGGCTTGTATTTAGACTTATTAAATCTCCGTATTTAAAATATCCGACATCCATTAATTAATTAGAGCTCTGACAGCTTAAATTAATTAATCTCTTTATAAATCCTTAAGCAGTACCACTCAAACTTTATTATTACGCCTGAACTTAATCAACCTGCAGGGTTTAGCGTAATAAACCTTATTGAGCTCCTTAAGGGGATGTCATTATCCTATACCGGATACGGGTACTAATACAGATAATCAAATATCATATATTAACCGCTATCACCCAAGATACAGAGTACTCGAGTTAGCATTTAACTCTCGCCCATAGTAAGTCAAAGTGATATACGAATTAACATATATATCTGAATACTTATTAGTATTAAGATTTATGAGTCACCGAGATCTTGATTCTTCACTTAAGTCAGATAGAAGAATACATCTCAACTGTTGGTCCTATCAATACGTAATGACGTACCAGTATAGACAAGTAGCCAAGACAAACTACTTCCATCTATACTGCAGCCTAAACCAATAACTTGTCCTAGAGTTATTTCGGCTGTGATCATATTATATCTCTTAAGGTTATTCCAATTATATGGTCTTCTGTGATCTACAACACACCATATAATCTACTTATATAGAGATAAAGAACATACATATGCAATCATGAACACAATCGGATAGGAGATTAGATAGTGAACTTAGGAAACATTGTATACAAGCATAAAACGTTCTTGCTTTCAGTATACAAATCCAACACCCCACCCCAATACCGCGCCCTGTGGGAGCGCTCCAGATGCTTGCCTACGCAGTAGGCTCTGGAGGAGAGAGGATTGGGGACATGCAATGCACGGCCCAATCAGAAAAAAGGTGGCGAAATGGAAAAAAAAAAAAGGAAAATTGGAACGGTTGAATTGTGAAGAAAAATGGTAGATTTTCTTTATGAGCCCATAAGGGCTCTCCAGTATGAGAAAGATGGTGCGCGAGCAGGGGACCACTTTTAAGAGCCCATACATGCTATCAAGTAGACAAGTACAGATGCTCTAAGTGTTGTGAGTGAAATTAGAGTAGGACCTACAATGACAAGTGTGGTAAATAAGGAATAATATTGAGTGTGCGTTTATTTTGAATGATTGATAAGATGCATGATTGATTGAGTATTTTTATCCTCAATGGTAAGATTACTCCAATTCCACCTTGTTAATGGGATAGGAATCAAGCAAAAGTAGCTTAAATGATATAAATAATCAATGACCTTAAAATATCCCAAAATTTCAATCCATCAAAGTAAACAAGGGATTGACCTTACTATTTTTATCTATTGAAGCGCCCCCTGAAGATATTAATTAATGAGTTGAGTGAGTTTACTTATCAAAAATAGAAATGATGTGCAATATTTCGTAAACAAAAAAAAGAAATGTGATGCATTTCAAAGACATATATAGATAGTTTTAGATATGTATTAATTTAAATAAGTATGTTTGAGGTATGCTCGCTCATGTAATGCATGATGAACATCAAAATTCTGTTTCTATTTACACAAGAAAGTTTTAGATATGTGTTTAAATAAGTATATTTATAAACATGAAATATAAAAGTAATTAAGTAATGTATCCATTTTTTCAAAATTCGATTTCTGTTTGCAATTTTGTTTCTATATACTAAACTAACTTATATAAACAATATATAGTCATTATTAAAATTGATATGTGTGATCATAAAGGGAAAAACCAAAGTTTTTTTTTTCTTTTTTAGAATTACTAGAGGTATCTAATAAATAATCAAATAAACAACTCATACGCAAACGGGATCTCTACATCATATAAAGGTGGAAAAATTATTTGCATGCAGGCGGAACCACTATCTACATAAGAGTAAAAAAGTTATCTACGTAAAAATAAAAAAAATTATTCGTACGCAGATGAGATTAAATTCAAGACCTCTCACGTTCATGGAAAAATTCAAAGTTGAAACACCATTCTGCGATGAAAACATATCCCAACTTTGTAAAGTCAGCGGAGAAGACCATTCACCAACTTTGCATGATATTATGTGGACACTAGTTTTATATATTATGTGGACAGTAACATTTAACAAATACAAATAACAATAAAAAAATAGATATATTAAAATTCAATTTATTTAGGTTTTATTTAGTAGTTGACTGCCAATAAAATACATCACAAGAGCAAGCATTAAACATCGACCTAATCACGACAAAACGAAGTTGCTTTTTTTTATATAACACTACTAATTGTCTAGGCTGTTGGTTGATAAAATGCATGTGAATATGCGTTGAATATTTCAGGTGAAATAGAATACTTGATTGTGATTATTTATTAGAGCTTTCAAGAGCCAAATGACGAAATTTATTCGCTTTAATCTCTTATCTTGGATGCTAGATAGAATAAATTAAAGGATGCAATATTATCTACTAAACTAGACTTATTCGATATTGGGCACTGTTTGAATAAAAAAATTGTAATAACATATCTACATATATATATAAATAGGTAAATGATTACATGAGAATCACATTTTTTTTCATATGATTCATGAATGAACACATAAAATACATAAATAGAAGATGATCAAATCGTGAATAATTAAATATAACACATATGCGGGATATGATCATCTCTTATTCATGTATTTTGTGAATTATAATTATTCATGATCTAACTATCTCTTATTCAGGTCCTTAATATATATATTTATATGTAATTTTTAGTTCTCACGAAAAGATTTGATTCTCGTTAGAACTTAAGCCCATGGAAATAATAAATTAAATGTTGAAACTAATTATGGAATGGTAAGTATGAGTAAGAAATTTAAAAGTAGTTGATTACGATCGTTTCCGTCCGGTGTCCCACTAATTTCAATTTGCTATACTTTTTTTTATTGTTTTTTCTTTTCTTTAATTTAATTTTATTATATTTTAGCATTATAATTTTAAGATAATTAATTAGGATTCATCAATTATGATATATAACTATTTTATACATATTTTTCGATTTTTGTGGTATAAATCTAAAGTTAGGGTATATGATTTTTTTTTTTTTTTTTTGAAGTTAAAGACGGGCTTCTTATTACGCCAAATCGGCACGAGCAATATTCGAAAGCCAGATTGGGAAACCTGACCTCCAAATCATTACATCAGAAGAAGACAAAGCAAAGCTAGCAAGCTCATGAGCCGCTATATTAGCCTCACGACGAACATGAAGAAAATCCAACACCACCGTATCACGAGCATGAGAGAAGGCCTCATAAAGATCGTCACAAAGCGAATCAGAACCATGGTGCGAATCATGGAGCAGGTGAATCGCTAAGAGCGAGTCTGAGAAGATAACAACAGGGCCCAAGTCGTGCTCCAAGCAAAAACCCACCGCAATAAGCATAGCGTGTAACTCACCAAGAAGAACAGTTTCCGTATAGCCTATCTGTTGAGCTCCGGCGGCAATAATATCTCCTTTATCATTACGGAAGATGAACCCCACACCAAGCTTACGACCTCCCTCCTGAACAGCCACATCAACATCAAGCCGGAGAACATCTTTCGGTGGAGGATACCAGAAGCTCGCACCCTCGGCAGGAAGAGCTCGTTCCTCAATCATAAGCTTTTTCCTCGCCTTTTGATAGTTCCCTAGCGACGTCAAACTCAAGTTAACATCCACTCTACCCTTCTCATCCTTTCCACCATGTTTGTCCTTGCACAAGAATCTCCAAATCATCCACAACATGAAACACCATTCCTCCATGCATTCTTTTCCCCCTTTTTCCAACACCACGCCGCTCAAATCCATAAGAGTGAGAAATTTAAACTCTCGAATCCAACTCCAAAACTTCGACTGCTGCCAGTAATGCTTGATCTTCTCACACTAGAGGAGAGTGTGAGTCGTTCCGCCCCACGCTTTAGAGCACCAAGAACAGTAGCCAACAACCGGGACGTGATGAGCGGCAAGATTCCCATTCAACGCCACAAAGTCGTGAAAAGCTTTCCAAACAAAATGCTTCACCTTAGGAGGAATATTGAGAGCCCATATTCTCTTCCACCAAGCATCCTTCATGAACGTGGAAGTAGAAGCGAGAGGCTCAAAGAAATTAGTACTACACAAATATCCCGACTTCACCGAGTATCTGCCTTTTTCATCAAAGCTCCAGAACCTCCTATCTTCACTCGCCTCTGCTGTCAAATAAATAGAGCCAATGCTCGTCGCCACCACCTCCGGAAAGCAGCACTTAACAAGATCCTCATCCCAAGAACGATCCGAATTGATCAAATCAGCAACTCGGACATTATCCGTTGTTGCATCATCCCAACATCCAAACCCTGGAATCCACTTATCTCGAAAAACCTTAATCGACAAACCGTTGCCTACCTTCCACCTCAAACCCTTGTCCAGCAGCTCTCTCCCCCAACAAAGCGATCTCCAAGTAAACGAGGCATTAGAAGAAATAGGCACTTCCATAATATCACAATCCTTAAAGTAGCGTTGTTTCAAAACCCTAGCAAGCAAGGAATTGGGTTGTTGAATTAAACGCCAAACTTGCTTAGCCAAAAGAGCTTGGTTGAACGGAACTAGTCGCCTGAACCCAGACCACCGCGAGATTTAGGTTCGCAAAGACGTTCCCACCTCGACCAATGAATTTTTCTTTTCCCATCATCATCACCCCACCAGAAATTACTACAACACTTTTCAATATCCAGACAAGTACCCACCGGTAAACGGAAACACGACATAGCATAAGTGGGGATAGATTGCAAAACGGACTTGATCAAAACTTCCTTACCTCCCGAAGAAAAAAGCTTTCGGTTCCAAGAGTTTAGTTTTTTCACCACTTTATCTCTGAGATATCCAAACTGCATCTTCCTATTCTTCACAATAAAAGTAGGCAGCCCCAAATAAAGGGAGTGCCCACTGGTCTCTCTCACCCCCAGTGAAGTAGTAACCTCGTCCACATGACGTTGTGCGGTGTTCGGGCTAAAGAAAATCGTCGACTTATCAAAATTAATGATTTGCCCAGATGCTCGCCCGTACTTCGCAATGATCTCACCAAAATTATCTGCAATCTGTCTCGTAGCTTTGAAGAAGACAAGGCTATCGTCGGCAAAGAAGAGATTAGTAACCGACGGACAATACCTGGCCATTTTGATACCACTGAACAAGCCTTGGTTCTCATAACTTCTGATGAGGGAAGAAAACCCCTGCGCACAAATCACAAAAAGAAAAGGCGAAAGTGGACAACCTTGCCTTAACCCACGAGTCGGAGTAAGCCCACCATACACACGGCCATTGATCACAAAAGAAAATTGAACAGTGCTAATACATGATTTATGCTTAATTTACACTATTTTTAGGGGTTTGTTTGTGCGTGTTTTAGGATAATCTTCTGGAATTTGGTGCGTTTTATGGTGTATTCTATGCTTTGCAGGAGATTTAGGCTTACCAGATGAAAGAATGCAATTTTGGAGAATTTTGGATTAATTAGGCGTTTTCTAAGTGTTCTGGAATGCCAGAGCAGAGGAATCAAAAGCCAGTCCAGAGAAATCCGCGGAATATCAGAGAAGCG
This sequence comes from Salvia miltiorrhiza, assembly GCF_028751815.1. Classification (NCBI taxonomy): domain Eukaryota; kingdom Viridiplantae; phylum Streptophyta; class Magnoliopsida; order Lamiales; family Lamiaceae; genus Salvia; species Salvia miltiorrhiza. The sequence goes on along the minus strand of NC_080390.1, from coordinate 46,806,243 downwards.
GAGCCGACATCTCCAGAGCAGAAAAATCACCGTTCCTCTGGCATCAGAGAAATCAACTCGCCAGAGGAGTCTCTAGCCAGAGGAGTCGCGAGGCCAGAGATATCAATGCCAGAGGCGAGACCATTTCTCTGGCGAAGTCAGAGAAGTCATATCCAGCGAAGTCACAACCCAGATCAGAGAAATCGTCAAGAACAGAGAAGTGCCAGCATCAGAGAAGTAAAGTTCAGCACTCAGAGGCCAGAGAGATCACCCGTTCCGCTGGCGATACCATTCTTCTGGCGCAACTCATTTCTCTGGCAAGGTCCGTTTTCCAGAGCACGCATCCAGCTGGAAAGTTGCCTTATTTTTATACGATTCTATTACCTTTAGAATTCGATTACCTTTAGAAGTATACTTTGCATGGCAACTTTCCATGATGATCCGAAGGAAGTTTGAAGCCTATAAATAGGTCCTCTTTTGACCTAACGAGAGAATCAGACGGCAGACCACCGAACCCTAGCATTCATACTTTAGTTTTTAGCTTTAGATTTTTATTGTTTTTCTAGTTTTTAAGGCTTGGATCAAGATTGAAGATTCAAGCCGCTACTTCAGTTTTTATTTAATTCGGTTTTTATTTTATTCTGTTTTTACAATTGCGTTCAATTTAATTATATTTATGTTTGATTTTACTATGTCTGGCTAGTCTTTTAATCTGAACCTAGGGTTTGTATATATCTGATTAATTATGTGTTTTTGATTTATTGATATCAATTTGCCCTCCAACTTATGATTCATGATTCCTGGTGCTTAATCTCTTGTGAATTATCTGATCAATGATTTACATGTCTAGCTGTTCAGTTTGAGTCTTGAATGCGATAATTGTTCAGCCGATTCAGGAATGCATGATATAGTGTTAGCCTTGAGTCTTGAATGCGATAGGTGAAGCTATAGGAAGCTATTCTTTATGTGCTATTGGGAGTTAATTTATTCCTTGGAGTCTTGAATGTGAAAAGGGATTAATTAATCTACGTTCATAGGTGGTCGTTAGAGACGCTTGTGAATAATATAGTGATCTTTCATCAGGGTTGGATTAAAATTGGTAATTGAATCAATAGGTTGAATGCATGTAGTTGATTGGTGAAAATACATCCCTAGGGTCAGAGTTTTCCATATTTGAATTTATCTACGTATTTTTTAGTTTCTATTTGCGTTTTAATTTACGTCAACCAATCTCTCCCTTTCGTTGCCTGAATATTATTATAGTTTAATTAGGATTACTTAGAGTAATTCGTTATAATAGTCCCTGTAGATACGATACTCGGTTACTGATTTTGTGCTGCAATTGCACCGTGTTAGTTGCGGTAATTTGTTGCTAATAATTTAGTGATCAATACACTGCATGACAAGATCCACCAAAGCCAAAGGGAAGCGCATAGTCACCATCATTGCTTTCAAAAAACGCCACTCCACACGATCGTAAGCCTTGCTCATGTCGAGCTTGGCCGCTGCATATCCCTCGTTTCCACACTTTTTATTTCTAATCCAATGCATACACTCATAACCCAGAAGAATATTATCCGAGATTAAACGGTTTGGGATAAAAGCACTTTGAGAATCATCAATAATCAAATTAAGCGCCGAGCGAAGTCTATTAGCCAAAACCTTCGCTACAATCTTGTACGACGTGTTACATAAACTTATCGGGCGAAAGTCCTTCACCTGTTTTGGCTTCTGCCCTTTTGGGATTAGAACAATGAGCGTCTTATTCCAGTGACGAATGCTCCCTCCCCCATTGAGCACCTGAAGCACCTCCGAGGTAACACCATCACCTATTTCACCCCAAAATTTTTGATAGAAAAAAGATGGATATCCGTCCGGACCCGGCGCTTTATTAGGATTCATCTGGAATATCGCTTTCCTCACCTCATTTGCCGTAAACGGCACCGCAAGATCAGCAGCTGCAGTCTCGCCAAAAACAGCCGACACCGAATTCGCCAGCTCCTCGATCTCAGACTGCCCAGGAGCCGACGACTCAAAAAGGCGAGAAAAATAGTCATCAATCACTCCCGCGATGTCTTCTTCCTCGAAAACCTCTGTACCATCATCCTTCATCAAGCAAGAAATAGAGTTCTTTTTCTTTCTGTGGCTTGCATGTGCATGAAAATACTTAGTATTGCGATCACCCAACGCTAGCCAATTGACACGAGATCTCTGCTTCCAGTGGGTTTCTTCAACTTCGATAAGCTTCTCAATATCTTTTGAAATTTTCACAAGCTCTATATTCGCCCCTTTATCATTTCTAATATTTTTCAAAACTTGAATCCGTCGCTTCCTCAGTTCTGCAATCTCATGAGTAGGACGTTGGAATTTTTCTTTCGACCAGTCCTTTAGGAAATTCAAGCAGGATTGAAGCCTCTCATGCAACGTCTGGTAACCCCATGAATTCCATTGCATCATCATATCCGCAGCAAAAGATTTATCCAACAACCATTTTTGTTCAAAATAAAACCGCTTCTCACCCGTTCCTCTTCTCACCTTCTCACCCCTAGGCAACAAACGGAGAAGCAAAGGAAGATGGTCCGAACAATAAGGATCGAAAGCTCGAACTTTCTGGAAATCGAAGATATCATCCGCCCTCCTATTAAACATAAATCTGTCGAGCTGTAAAAACCTAGCCGCTCCTCCCTTACGTTGATTATACCAAGTGAACTTAGTATCACAAGCCGCGGACGTCAAACCACAAAATTTGATAGCTTTATTAAAAGACTCCATCTGATGACCCGGTCGCCGACCCCGTCGACAACTTTCTTTCAAGCAAGTAATTTCATTAAAATCTCCTCCAACAATCCAGGGAAGATCCAAGTCTCCACTGCTTGCGAGACGTTTAAGAAGATCCCAAGAATGAGTCCTTTGTTGGGAGATCGGATTGCCATAGAAACCTGTAAACCTCCATAAGACATCATTAAAAGTAACAACACAATCAATATGCCCGGTAGAATAACTGCTAATTCTAACCGAGCATGGGTGTTTCCAAAAAAGCAAAAGACCACCACTCGCACCTTTGGCTTCCACCACAAACTGACCCTCGAAACCAAGGGACGATTTCCACCATTGGCACCTACTAGCACAAACTTTCGATTCACAAATAAAAAGAACGTCTGGGGAGGCATCGGCTACAAGCCGACGGAACTCATGGAATGCCCGAGAGCTCCCCAACCCTCGTGCATTCCAAACCATCGCATTCATAATGATCGGCGGGGCTGCTCAGCAGCCTCCACCGTTGAATCATTACGTTCCAACACCAAATTGTATTATATTTTAGCATTATAATTTTAAGATAATTAATTAGGATTCATCAATTATGATATATAACTATTTTATACATATTTTTCGATTTTTGTGGTATAAATCTAAAGTTAGGGTATATGATTTTTTTTAATTTCAAATTTTTATGATAAATATTAATTATGATTCATTATAAAATAATGCTCACTCAGTCCACAAAGAGTGCATGGTGGAGTGGAGGGCACGAATTTTAATAAAATGATTGGAAGATGTGATTTTAATGTTGAAATGGTCCCTCAAAGGGTAGTATTTAGGGGTTGGACCCACCAAATTGTAAAAGTAAGATGTAGGTATTTTATAAATATTGAGTATCAATGAGGTTTAAAATATAAGAGGAGTTTCTAAAAACGAAAAACACGTACTCTTTGTGAACGGACGAAAATAGTAATAAACACACACTTTTTATAAACAAAGAGAGTATTTTTTTTATAATAAATAATTATAAATAATGAAAATGGGATACGGTGCCCCGAGGGACACAAACTGGGAATAGACATGATCCCAATTGGGCTTAGAGCATCCGCAATGGGCTTACTTGATAGCCTACTTGATAGTGGGTTGTGTTATTGAGTAGGTAGTGCTGCATTGGAGTTACTTGATAGCCTACTTGATAACATTAGTTTTGATTTTTATGTTTTTCATTTAAATTTAATTGCATAATTTAAATAACATACTTTTCTAATAGTTAAATACGCCATTAAACATAAAATTTAAAAACACCTAAAACATCATATTACCCCATCATTAAAATTACATAATTAAAATCCTAGTCTAGACCACGACGCCTGAGCACGTCGGCGACCATGGACGCGTGCAATGCCCTTTGTGCGTCCGTCATGTGCGTCGTATCCGCGTTCAGGAGCTACATATCGAGCTCCCTCTTCTTGATATCGTTCATCCGCTGGTACTGGGCGGTGAATGCCCTCATCTGCTGGTCGGACCTGTCCAACCTCTCCACTATTTCGGGTGGAGGCTCCGAGCTCATCTGCGACGCTGATGCCTTCCATTTCCCCTTTGCCGCCTTCGCCGCCTTGTTGCCAATGGGCCGGGAAGAAGAGATCTCCTCGCCCGACGCCGAGGTGGTGAAGCCGCCCTCTTCCGTAGTCTTTGTCCTCTTGGAGGCATGCACGTCTCCAACGAGGACATCGACTTGAACTTTGGATTGTTCCGGAGAACTTTCCACGCGTTCCAAAAATTGAATGCGGCCTTTTGTGGGCTTCGAGCCTTGAAGAGGATTTGGGCCTTGTCATGAAGCATATCAGCCGAATGACCGGAGGGCCAATTGTTGCGCGTCTCCACCCAAATAGCTTCCCAGAGACGCACATCCGCGCTCACTCGGGCCTAGTGGCCTTGAAGTTGCTGGATCTTAAGCTCGACGCCGATGATGGGGTTCACACGTGCGCGGATCCATCCCCAACACGCCTCCCCCTTCTGATCCGTCCCACGGATGGCGTCGTTGGTCTCCTCCGCCCAAACTTGGATGATGAGATCCGTATGCTCGGGAAGGTAAGTATGACGGATCCTTACTTCCTTATCGTGCTTGATTTTGGTGGCCATTTCCTTTCTCCGGCCGCCCTTCTTTGGTTTGGAGGCACTCTGCTCTGCACTGACCGGTTCCTCCTCGGGTGGGGTCTCCTCCAAGTTGATTCCTCCCATATCGGGGTGATAATCGGAGGAGAGATCGGGGCACCAATTAGGATCATAGAAAGGGTTGTGTGGATCCATGAAGGAAGAAAAATCATGAAGAGAAATGGAGGAGAAGAAAATTTGTTAGGTCCTGAGGGTCTCGAATAGGTGTATGGAGGGGGGGGGGGAATACACCTATGGGCTTCTTTTGAATGTTTCTAACAGTGAATTCATCCTTCTTGATCTTCACTGTGAAACCGCTGTCACAAAATTGACTCACAGACAACAGATTATGTTTAAGACCAGAAATAAAGCTAACGTTACTGATATTGGCGTTACCCATGTTGAGCACACCGTAGCCTTTTGTTTCTCCGATTGAGTTGTCTCCGAATGCAACTTTGGATCCAGCTTTCTCAACATACTGAGATAGATATTCTTTGTAGCCCGTCATGTACTTCGAGCAGCCACTATCCAGATACCATGTTCAGATTGAAGCTTTAACTTTTTCCTTCTTTTTGTGTTTCCTGACATTGACCTGCAAGGAAGAGTTGCTTCAGACACCCAATCAAGATTTGGGTCCTTCGATGTTAGCTCGAGTTCCCTTTGGAACTCATATGTGTTTCAGAATTGGTCTGACTGATCTCTTGCGCTTTGTTGATCTTCTGATTAACGTTGTTGGCGCTTCAGTTGGCACACGAGCATTCTTCTGTTGAGAATTTCCTTTGAAGGCCTCACTCTTGTAGCAATTCTGTCTGATGAGTGGTTGAGGTCTTCTTTGCTCGGCGAAGTATCTTCCTTGAGATACTCGAGTCTTTGAAGACTGATGGAGACTTGACTGATGTCGTGTGACATGAGTCATTTGATGTCCAGTTGCTTGTTGTCGTGGATGTCGCTTGGCTCGACTGGACTCATCATTGTTTGGTCTCCATGGATGTTGTTCCTTCTGAAACTGAATTGATGTCAGTCTCTGACTGATATGGCCTTTCTTCCCCCTGGACTGGTGAGGAAGATTCTTCTTGATTCCTGATGTTCCTTCCCCGATCTTTGACTGAAATCTGCTTTCCAGTCTTCTCAGTAGGATGAACTGGTTAGGGGCCTCCTTTGCTCGTCTGTAGCTCCGTGGAGGTGGAACATTTGATCTAGCCATCAGTTTGCATTTGCGAACTTCATCCATATCATGATCTCTTGATTCTTCTGATGTTGTGACTTCAGAAGTATCGTCCTTTGAAGCGATCATGATCTTCTTTCGTTTGTCAGCTGCAACCTTTCCTCCAATGCTTTTAACAAGGCCTTTTGATGGAAAGTTGCTCATCATGGGAGACTGCATCATGCAGTTCTTGACTGTTTCTTCTAGCTTGTGATTGAGCCTCTTGATCTCATGAGATGCTCTATCACATTCTGAGTTGGAGATTCTGAGCTTTTCTTCCAGTCGGCTGTTCTCCATGATTAGCTGATCAAGACAAGTTTCATCCGGAAAGTAGATGATTATCTGATTCCTAGCTCGTTCATCATTGATCTCCTTGTCCATTTTCTGATTCTGCTTGAGGAGATCTTCGAACATTTTCCTCAACTGACAGTGATCAGTCATGAGTTGATCAAACTCGTCAGTTTCATCGGATGAGCTTTCTCCAGATTCTGAGTGGTCTCCTGAAAGCATCAGGAAGTTATCAGTATAAGGATTTTTTGAGTAAGAGATTACCTCTGAGCCATTCATTCCATTGTCGTAGCTGTTGTCAGCCACACTTTCAGATTCATTGTCCATCAGGGCTCGGCTCTCATCGTCTGAGCTGGAACTGTCGAAGTCGGATGATTCTGATGTGTCTTTGGAAGAATCAGCATCGTCAGCAACCATCGCTTTCTTCTTCGAAAAGCTGCGATTTTTCTTGGCTTTCAGCTCTCTGCGCTCAGCTTGAGTCAGATCAGGGCATTCATTTCGAAAGTGCCCTTTCTTTCTACATCCAAAGCATTCCATGTCTGTGATGTCGTAAGCGGCTGACTTCCTTTCTCCGCTTCGATCTGTGGTATGTCTGGAGTTGCTTTCTCTTTCTTTTCCTTTGTAGTGCTGCTTGTGGAACCTTCTGTACTTCCGGAACTTGGACTTCATTTTGTTGAATCTTTCAGTCAACAAAGCATATTGACTGAAGAAGTCCTCAGGGTTGAGTTCCGTTGGTTCCTTGATCTGCTTCTTGCCTTCCCTTGTTGAGGCTTTCAGTGCTGCTCCTCTTGAGGTTGATGGACCATCTTCGTCTGATCCTCCAGCCTTCTTGATTCCAAGATTTCTCAGAAGGTCGAACTCATTTGCTATGAGATCGGAGAAAAGCTTGTTTGTCGGGAGCTGACTGAATCCTGGCTTAGGCTGATGAGCGACTGAGTAGATCTGCCATTCTCCTCGTGGCAATGCTCGAAGAATCTTCAGGTTGATTTCTCGTTGAGTGTATTTGTCTTTAGAAATGGATTGAACTTCATTCAAGATTTGATTGAATCTAAGTTCCATTTCCTCGACAGATTCATTATTGAGCATGAGGAAGGAGTCGAACTTCTGACAAGCTATGAATAGCTTATTCTCCTTGATTTCCTCGGAACCTACACACATTCTTTCCAGAATGTCCCACATCTCCTTTGCAGTTCCGCACTTGATGATCTTCATGACATGCTTATCGGGAACGGTGCCGGAGATGATGCTTTTGGCGAGGTTGTCAAGCTCATCTTTCTTCCTTTCTTCTGTGGTGAAGTCTGCCTTTGACTTGGGCTGGACATCATCATAAGGATCCTGTCGGAGATGGAGGCCTCAACCAGAGAAGGCAAGAAGCAAATCAAGGAGCCAGCGGAACTCAACCCAGAGGATTTCTTCAGTCAATATGCTTTGTTGACTGAAAGATTTAACAAGATGGAGTCCAAGTTCCGGAAGTACAGAAGGTTCCACAAGCAGCACTACAAAGGAAAAGAAAGAGAAGGGAACTCCAGACATTCCACAGATCGAAGCAGAGAAAGGAAGTCAGCCGCTTACGACATCAAAGACTTGGAATGCTTTGGATGTAGAAAGAAAGGGCACTTTCGACATGAATGCCCTGATCTGACTCCAGCTGAGCGCAGGGAACTGAAAGCCAAGAAAAATCGCAGCTTTTCGAAGAAGAAAGCGATGGTTGCTGACGATGCTGATTCTTCCAAAGACACATCAGAATCATCCGACTTCGACAGTTCCAGCTCAGACGATGAGAGCCGAGCCCTGATGGACAATGAATCTGAAAGCGTGGCTGACAACAGCTACGACAATGGAATGAATGGCTCAGAGGTAAACTCTCACTCAAAAACTCCTTATACTGATAACTTCCTGATGCTTTCAGGAGACCACTCAGAATCTGGAGATAGCTCATCCGATGAAACTGACGAGTTTGATCAGCTCTTGACTGATCACTGTCAGCTAAGGAAAATGTTCGAAGATCTCCTCAAGCAGAATCAGAAAATGGACATGGAGATCAATGATGAACGAGCTAAGAATCAGACAATCATCTACTTTCCGGATGAAACGTGTCTTGATCAGCTAATCATGGAGAACAGTCGACTGGAAGAAGAGCTCAGAATCTCCAACTCAGAATGTGAAAGAGCATCTCATGAAATCAAGAGGCTCAATCACAAACTGGAAGAAACAGTCAAGACCTGCATGATGCAGTCTCCCATGATGAGAAACTTTCCATCGAAAGGCCTGATCAACAGCATCGGAGGAAAGGTTGTTCTTGCCAAAGGAAAGGATATCAAAGGAAAGGTTGCAGCATCTCAAAGGACGATCCTTCTGAAATCACAACCTCAGAAGAATCAAGAGATCATGATATGGATGAAGTTCGCAAGCGCAGACTGATGGCTAGATCAAATGTTCCACCTCCACGAAGCTACAGACGAGCTAAGGAGGCCCCTAACCAGATCATTCTATTGAAAAGACTGGAAAGCAGATTTCAGTCAAAGATCCGGGAAGGAACAACAGGAGTCAAGAAGAATCTTCCTCACCAATCCAGGGGGAAGAAAAGCCACATCAGTCAGAAACTGACATCCACAGTCCAGTTTCAGAAGGAACAACATCCGTGGAGACCAAGTAATGCTGAGTCCTGACGAACCAAGAGCCATCCTCGACAACAAGCTACTGGACATCAGCCAAGTCTCCAAAAGTCTGCAAAGACTCAAGTATCTCAGGGAAGATACTTCGCCGAGCAAAGAAGACCTCAACCACTCATCAGACAGAACTGCTACAAGAGTGAGGCCTTTAAAAGGATTTCTCAACAGAAGAATGCTCATGTGCCACCTGAAGCGCCAACGACATCGATCAGACATTCAACAAAGCGCAAGAGATCAGCCAGACCAATTCTGAAGCAGATATGGGTTCCAAAGGGAACTCGAGCTAACATCGAAGGACCCAAAGCTTGATTGGGTGCCTGAAGCAACTCTTCCTTGCAGGTCAATGTCAGGAAACATAAAAAGAAGGAAGAGGCCAAAGCTTCAATCAGAACGTGGTATCTGGACAGTGGCTGTTCGAAGTACATGACGGGCTACAAAGAATATCTATCTCAGTATGTTGAGAAAGCTGGATCCAAAGTTGCATTCGGAGACAACTCAATTGGAGAAACAAAAGGCTACGGTGTGCTCAACATGGGTAACGCCAGTATCAGTAATGTTAGCTTTGTTTCTGGTCTTAAACATAATCTGTTGTCTGTGAGTCAATTTTGTGACAGTGGTTTCACAGTGAAGATCAAGAAGGATGAATTCACTGTTAGAAACAATCAAAAGAAGGTGGTTCTGAAAGGATTCAGATAAGGGAGTCTCTACGTCGTTTCTTGGGAAGACAGCCCACCAGAAACGTGCCTCATCAGCAAGAGCAGCTCGGAGCTCAATTGGCTATGGCACAAGAGACTCAACCATCTCAACTTCAAGACGATCAACAAACTTGCTAAGCATCAACTGGTAGAAGGTCTTCCTTCTATTGTGTTCCAGACGAAGCAAGAATGTGAAGCATGCCTCAGGGGAAAGCAGATGCGGACATCATTCAAGTCAAAGTCAGGACACTCCTCTGGAAGGATTCTGCATTTACTTCACATGGATCTGTTTGGCCCGATCACTCCAAGAAGCTACAACGGTAGGAAGTACACCTTAGTAGTTGTGGATGATTATTCACGATATACTTGGGTTATCTTTCTCTTCAAGAAGAAAGAGACACTGGAGGAACTGCCAAAGCTGCTGAGAAGACTGAGCGTTGAAAAGGAAGTCAACATCATCAGCATCAGATCAGATCATGGGACTGAGTTCCTCAATACTGTTATTCGTAAGTATTGTGATGAACAAGGAATCAGTCATCAAACTTCTGCAGCAAGAACTCCACAGCAGAACGGAGTTGCAGAAAGAAGAAACCGGTCTCTAAAGGAAGTAGCAAGGACGATGCTAGCCGAGTCAAAACTCCCCTTGAAGTTTTGGGCCGAAGCAGTCAACAACGCATGCTACACACAGAATCGCTCCTTCCTCACTCAGAGACATGGAAGAACTCCATACGAGTTATGGAAGAACAGAAAGCCATCGATTGCCTACTTTCATGCTTTCGGTTCTAAGTGTTTCATACACAACAATGATAAGAAGAGGTTAAACACTTTCGATAGCAAGGCTGATCCAGGAGTTTTCCTTTGATACTCTGGAACAGAACGTTCAAGCAAAGCCTATCGAGTGTTTAATACTCAAACTCTTTGTGTTGAAGAAACACCTCATGTGATCTTTGATGAGTCTACAGATGGTTTCAGGGAACAAGATGCTGAAAAGTATGTTCAGATCGCTGAAGGTTCCAAAGCTGAAATCCACAACATCGAGCCCTCTATTGTCTTGGTGTGGGGACCTGGCAAAGATGAAGATACTGAAATGCTTCAGTATCAGAAGATCAACCAAAGGTCTGAAGTTCAGACTGGAGTCAATGCAGATGGCATCAGTCAAGGGGGAACTCCAGTTGTTGAAGTTCGAGTTGAACGCGCAGAAGCCACCCCAGCTCAACTCTCCCCTGCTCCAGAAGGTGCCCAACACCTCAGAACCATTCTGACCGAAGAAACCCCACCATCTCCAGAAGAAATCAAGAAGTATCGAAGATGGTTTGAACTCCACTCAAAGGAGAACATCATTGGAGAACCATCAGATGGCGTCAAGACTCGGAGATCAATGTGCAACCTCGTCTTCGACATCAATCAGAACTGCATCAATGAAGATAAGAATTTCAGCTGTTTCTTATCAACTACAGAGCCCAAGGATATTGAAGAAGCTCTGAAGTCCACTGAGTAGGTCATCGCAATGCTAGAGGAACTCAATGAATTCAACCGGAATTCAGTTTGGGAGCTTGTAGATCGACCAGACGATGCAAAGGTGATTGGCTTGAAATGGATTTTCAAGAACAAGGAAGACGAAGAAGGAAACGTTGTGAGAAACAAAGCAAGGCTAGTGGCTAAAGGATACAGTCAAGAAGAAGGAATCGACTACGACGAGACGTTCGCCCCAGTTGCCAGATTGGAAGCAGTCAGACTCTTCTTAGCCTTCGCAGCTCACAAAGGTTTCAAGGTACACCAAATGGATGTCAAGTGCGCATTTCTCAATGGAGTGCTCACAGATGAAGTCTATATAGAACAGCCTCCAGGGTTTGAGGTTGCTGGACCAGAAAAGGTGTACAAGCTGAAGAAAGCGCTCTATGGGTTGAAGCAAGCACCAAGAGCGTGGTATGATACTCTCTCGGAGTATCTGGTTGAACAAGGCTTCAAAAAGGGATCTGTGGATAGAACTTTGTTCACTCTCAAAGAAGGAGAAGATCTCTTGCTTGTTCAAATTTATGTCGATGACATAATTTTCGGATCCAAATCCAAACGCATGTGCAAGAAGTTTGCTGACATCATGACCAACAAGTTTCAAATGTCCATGATGGGACAAATGAATTTCTTCCTTGGATTGCAAGTCAAGCAGACCAAAGAAGGAATACTGATCAATTAGTCCAAGTATGCCAAGGAGCTGATAGCTAAGTTCGGTATTCAGCACATGAAGTCAGTCAAGATCCCAATGAACACAAACTGGAAAGTTGATCCAGGTTCAGAAGGAAGCTCTGTCTCTTCGAAGAAGTACAGAGAAATCATTGGATCTTTGCTGTATTTGACTGCGAGCAGACCAGATATCGCATTTGCAGTCGGGGTATGTGCAAGATATCAATCAGATCCTAAGGAAGCTCATTTGGATGCAGCTAAGCGGATTCTGAGATATCTCAAAGGCACACCCAATTTAGGATTGTGGTATCCAGCAGACGACGACATCAAGCTCACCGGATATTCAAATTCAGACTTCAGTGGATGCAAGCTTGATCGCAAATCAACCTCCGGAACATGTCAATTCCTAGGCAACAAGCTCATCTCTTGGTTTTCAAAGAAGCAGACTTCAGTCGCCACATCTACAACTGAAGCTGAATATGTTGCTGCCGGAAGCTGCTGCTCATAAATCCTGTGGTTAGTCCATCAACTAAAGGACTATGGGATCGACGAAAAGGAAGTTCCTATCTATTGAGACAGCTCCAGTGCTATTGCAATCTCCCATAATCTAGTTCATCACACCAGAATAAAGCATATCGAAATTCGACATCATTTCATTCGTGATCATGTCGAAAAGAAGAATGTCTCTGTGGAATGGATTCACACTGCTATTCAGAGAGCGGACGTGCTGACCAAGGCTCTTCCAGAAGAGAGGTTCAATGATCTTTGTGCAAAGATCGGCCTCATCAACCCTGAAGAGTGATGCTGTGTTTGAAGATTTTCTCAAACAGTCATGCTGACTGGTGGTCAACCAACTGCTGCTTCTACGATCGCCGACGTGGAAAACAATGAAGTCCGAATGCTCATCTGAAGAAGAAGTCATCCTGTTGAATCAACTAGGATCACGTGGTATCAACTGACTACTATGCTCAGTTGATCAGTAAGTATTTTAAATGCTTACCTTTCAAAATTAGTTATTTCAGTTATGAGCTTTAAGTTTTTAGTTCAAAATCGTTTCTCTAACTGATCAGTTTCTTCTAAAAACTTTAACTGATTGTTGGATTTGTTGGAAAATGGAATATCCGAGAAGGACAAGATTTTTAAAAAGTGAAAATCTGTTTTGATTGAACTTGTCCTGATCTTTTTGCCAAAAATCCTTCCAACCTTTTTGCCTCTGCAATAAAATTTCTTGAAAAGCTCATTGACATGACAGTATGTAATGATGCCTTTCAACTTTTTAGAAAACACAGTCCCTCGCAGTGACGGCGGACGCGAATTTTCTCTTCAATTGCATTTTAGGCACAGTTTTCGAAAAACCTTTCATCTTCTACATGGTTCACATCTTGTCTATTTATACCATGTTGTCTTCACGTTTTTTTTTTTCTGCATCAACTAACAACTCTCCATAGCCTTCACTGTGAGAAAAAGTTTCAATTATTTCAAAAGTTGCAGAGAAAATTTGTTCCGACTAAAGGAGAAATCTATGACTGCAAAGTCATGGAGTGGAAGAATGACGCTCACATACCTGGTCTTCACCGGACCCTTCCACTGGATCTCAACGTCTCTCCGGTGTCAAAGTTTGCTCTACCCTCACTTGTATCCAACGAAGCGAGCGTCTTCCATCCTCATGCCCGGTGCATTGGTTTGTAGAACCTGTCTGAAAAAGGACAGACTTCATCGTCTTCATCAAAAGGCCTCTCGCCTTTTGTGAAGCTTCAATGCGGAGCAACAACAATGAGCAGGAACTCATTGTCAACCGGCGCTATGTCAACAGTGAGACCCTCACAATCTCCACTGAATTGACAACCCCTCACCTCTCAAACCCTCTGCTTCTCTTCTTTTTCCTCGTCATCTGTTTCTTCTTCCTAACCTCCTTCTAAGCCTTCGCCTTCTTCATCCCCCATGACCCCAATATCTTCCTCCTGCGAGCTTACCTTCGCATGGTCTTCGCTTCCTTCTTAGGTTCTTCCTTCTTTTTGATGTTGCCAAAAAGGGGAAAAGTTGCACAATCTTATGAACTTAAGTCGGTCAAGCAACATGATCATCCCTTCATCCGATGATCATGAGGAAGATTAACCAGAGGATAAGACCTCAATTCAACGGAACACAAGTGAGAGTGGAACAAGCTCAGGAACATGAAGACACGAAGATAGAAGATGAAGATCAAGAAGTTCAAGGCGCAGCCAAGCAGACTGCTGGAGTCCATGGGTTTTCCATGATGTTTTTGTTTTTCTTTTTACTCCAATGTAAGTCTTGCTCTGTACCTCGACTGATGGCTTATCAGTCTTTATTAATGAAATGAACTTCTTATTGATCTCAACCTGAAGACAATGACTCTTTGTCCAGGCTCTGATTATGGTTTTTCTGTCTTCTTTTTAGTTCTGTTTTTAGAACTGTTTCCGTTCTTGCTCTAAGTACAAGTTGTTTAGGTTCTATTGTTAAGGGGGAACTGTTTTCACCCCTTGTTTAGAACTTGTACTGTGAGTTCAGTCTTTTTGTTGTCTAGAACTGCTGTGTGGTTTTGGCATCATCAAAAAGGGGGAAATTGTTGGGAACCTTGTGGAATATCCTAACCCTTGTTTTGATGATACCAAAATTCATATGACTTATTTGTAATAGACTAGAATCGTTTTGAACTCAAGTGTTAGAGTTCGTTTCTAGTTTAGTTGCGGTGTCGAAGACTGAAGACTGAAGACTGCAGATATCAACTGAAGTATCAGTTGAAGACTGATTATTTAATGCGCGCAATGGACTGATACTAAAGTCAAGTATCAGTTAAACATTCCTCCTAGGACTGATCTTCCAACGTTCAGAGGAATCCACGTACGCACAAGTACAGTCGCATTAAATGCAGAGATCTCAATATCTTATCTCTGCAGAGGTCATTCCTATCTGGTGGTTACTTTTCAGAGATGTCACATCTCCTGTCCATCAAAGAGAGCCGTTTCCACACAGACAAGGAACCTCGAAGATTGAAGCCTCAGCTCAAATTCGAATTGCTCTCCAACGGAAGAAATCTTGAGGACGATTTACGCCAACGGATCTATTCAAGAGCTCTCCTACAAATAGCGCTCGAGGATCACTTCAATCTTCACCGATTCAACGACATAAGCTGAAGCTCTGCCGAAATTGCTACTCAGCCTAAAGCTTAACCGCCCAAAGCTTGAATCGAAGAAGAGAATTCCAAAGCCAAAATCAGTCACTGCTGATTACATACATTCTCTTAGACCCTAGGCATATATCTGTTTACCCAGAAGCCAAAGGTCTAACTTGCTTCAAAGAACTTGTTCTTTGTAAGTATAGTTGGCACTCGTTTAAACCTCTCCCCCATAAGAGTGTTTGAGTGGTTCAGAGTTCAGGAAGGTACTCTGAACTCTGAGTGAAAAGTCTGAGCACGAGGTGTGCTTAGCAGGGAAATCCTACGCGAGGTGTGTGGGTGCTGAAGAGGGGTTATCTTCAGTTTACGGTTGTGTGCACCAGGCAAGCACACGGGTACGGTTTGCAGTGCACCAGGCAAGCACTTGCGGAGTGGATTGTTGGTCTGATCAACCAGCCGTGGATGTAGGAAAGGGTTTTTCCGAACCACGTAAAAGTCTTTGTGTTATTTACAGCTTTCAGTTTTACATTCATACTTGTGCTATTTCAATTGATAAAACTGAACACTGACTAACAGCAAAGAGAAACCTTAATCCAACAACTTGCTCCACCGAGGCTATTACGAAACTAAGTTTAATTTCCGCTGCGTATGATATCAATCTGACTGAACTATCCTCTGATAGTAAGGAAGAGCGATATCATCTCTATCTTTGCAAACGCGACTGAAGCCCTTATTTGAATCAGTTAAGTTCCAGTAACTTAACTGATAACTCATTACTGAAGAGCTTTCAGTATCAGTCGTCAACCCTGTTGGTCAAAACTGATTTCAGTAAAACAGGAGTCTTTGTTTGCGTGTAAAGTTTCATTTTAATCTCTGACTGAGATCCCTCTGATTGAGGTCAGTAGATAGTCATAAAAATAGCCTATAGGTGTATTTCCCCCTCCCCCATACACCTATTCGAGACCCCCCGGACCTAACAAGTGCCGAATTGGAATTTCGTCCGTGGAGTACAGCTGCATGATAATCTCTCGAATAACGTCATTCTCCTCTGTTTTAGCATCCTCATCATTTAGCACACTGAGAATAACTTGCTCGAGCTCCTCTTCCCTGAAATTCTCAACAACATCATCAACCAAAGGATCAATCACAGTCATGAAAATAGATTCAGGATCCTCTTCGATTTCTGTTTCTGCCTTTGAATCAGGATCCGTTTGGGCAAACAGATCCTCTTCCGCAGTAGAGGCACTGAGATCAGCCATGAAAAAAAAAAATCCGTCCGGGCAGACAGAGCAATCTCCGAATCCAACAGACCTTGCCGCTTCCTTTCCTTAACCTGGAGTTTTTTTTTTGCTAAAAAAAACAACAGAAAAGAAATAAAATAAAATAAAATCAATAGGAAAAAGAAATTAATTAACACCGTTCCCCGGCAACGGCGCCAATTTGGTGGTCGTCGTATTCCACCAAATAATTCCTGCAATCTTACCAAGAATTACATTAGTATAGCAACAAGCAGGGTCGAACCACAGAGAACGAGTAATTGCAATCAAATTCCTAAAGATGTAGATTTTGGTGATGCCACCACGCCTTAATTTGGAGAAAAAAATTAATTAACTAAGAAAGCAAATTAAATTAAATAAAATAACTCTTGAAATAAATCAATAAAAAGGTAACTCGGCTCAAATAAATCCATATCAATTTAATACTCTGTTCATCGACGCAAAAATTAATTAATCCCTATCAACCAACCAGTTATAGAATACCGTGATACGCACTGACATACCCCAATTCCTACTTACTGTGTCGATAGACAGCTAGATACGCTAGTCTTGTCTATTTCCCTTATTAAAATATAACCTAGCTGGATACGCCAGTCTTAGATTTAATATTCTAATAGCATTAAGATGAAGGAACCCAGTTTAGACCAATTATCCTAGATACGCTAGTAATAATTAATCCACCAATTTATTCCTACTACGAACACCGTAGTTGTGTCACTAATCAGCCCTTTCCAACAATTACGGATTGGCAGGAACCGATTGACTGTAATCCAATTAAACCTAACCTGGCCAGACTTAAATAATATCAGAATTATCTTTAAACACTAGGAATAAATCAAAATCAATAGGAATCAATTTTATGAACAATTAGGTCTCACAGGTTATTAAATCAATACTTCATTATTCTCGCCTAGTTAAAGATTTAGCTACTCATAATTAAAACTAGAACAATCAAACAAATAAAAGCAAACATGAAACAGAAAAATAAATTAAATTGCGAAGAAAATAAAATCACCACTCTGGAATAAAAAGAGAAATCGTCTGCACTAAAAACTAAAGCAAAAGATGAACGTAATCAAAGTAAACTAATAAATCTAAGTCTAAAGTTGCGGCTGCCAAGGGAAAGATGATCTCCAGGAAAGACGAAAATTAGGGCAAGGAATTATATATCTGAAAGAAAAACTAAGCCCTATTTATAGACTTCGAATCCCTATGGATCACCATGGAAGTTGCCATACAAAGCCGGACTCTAAAAGGAATAGAATTGTGTAAAGGAAGGTAAGTCCAGCTGTGACGCGCGCTCAGGAAATCGCGGCTCTCGCCAGCGAAACGGCTTCCGCTCTGGCTCTTATATGTCGATTTCTCTGGCGAGACTTCACTGCTCTGGCTTTTATGATTCCGCTGGCACTTATGATTCCAGCGGCGAAGTGATTTCTCTGGCGCTTCGATTCCTCTGGTGCTTCTTGATTTCTCTGCTTTGACTATCCATTTCGCTGCTCTAGAGATTGGTTTCTCTGACGCGGGGCTTCGGCTGACTTCTCTGGTCTGGTCTGGAGCGCGGGCTTTGGCGACAGAGCTATGCTACTCTGCTCTGGCTACAAAGTTATGCTAAAAACACCCTCTTTAGCCCCAAAATCTCCAAAATTGTATTTTTCATCTAAAAACCTAAATCTCATGCAAAGCATCAAACAAGCAATAAAACGCACCAATTTCCAGAAGATTCTCTTAAAATAAAGCTCATATAAACCCCAAAATTTAGCACAATTAAGCATATATCAACCCCCCCACACTTAGCCTTTTGCTTGTCCTCAAGCAAAATCCATATGAATCCTAGGAAGAGATTGATTTCAACAATGCTAATTTCCAATCCATACATTCACAAGTCAATTCAAGATTCTACAATCAACACACATCTTCTCGATCATGCAAGTAACTCAAAGTTTAAGAAGCAACAAAAGAGTAATGCAAGTAATTCGATCAGACCCAATTCTCCGCTAGAAGTGAATTCCCTAATGTGATCGCCTTTATAATCAATATCACCATTTTTTACACTTTTTTGTGCTTAAGATTTTCGACAGTTGTGCCATAATTCATGAAATAAAATCATTTGGATGTAATCCAAAGTCTTTTCACGTGGTTTCCCATGCTCATAGTTGAACTAGAGGAGCAGAGACTCAGAGCTGTCACATTTTCAGAGCAGGCCAGATGTTTCAGAGCTGACAATTTTAAAGTTGGCAATTCGTCCAACATTTTCACAAATAAGATACGATCGTAGGCAATCACAATGACAACACTCCTTCTAGCATCTACCGGACAAATCACGTTTTACTAACTTACAAAAATGTTGCAACAAAACTCATAATTCTTTGCACAATCAAGAAACATATATCGAAGGTAAAACAAGAATAACTACCATTCATTCACATACCCGAAAGTCACATCGAAAACCATCTCTTCTTCCACCGATTCATAAAAATTCGCACGAGATAAAGACCAAAACTAAGCATAGAAAGATTGATCTCGCCCACTTGAAAATATAAGCACAACAAAACACCCCCCCCACACTTAGAGTATGACATGTCCTCAAGGTATAAAAGAAATAAGGAGAGTTTAGAAAACGTCCCTGATTATCGGCAATGAAAAACTGAAGCATCGTGAGAGGTGGTGAAGAGTGGAGAGTGGCAGCGCTGGCAGGGCAGAGTAGAGATGAGCTCGCTGGCAGGGCAGAGTAGAGGTGAGCTCGCTGGCAGAAACATGAACACCTCCAGAAGCATAGTATCCGCATAGCAACCGAACTTAAGACAAAGAACAACAAAAAAAACTAAAAACAAACCAACGGTGGGTTGCCTCCCACCAAGCGCTTGATTTGAAAGTCGCCAGCTCGACTGCTCAAGTGCTCAAAAAGTGCCCGGAGCGGAGGGCGGCGGTTCTGGAGGGGGTCGCGGTGGCGGCGGTATTTCAGGAGGAGAGATGCGAGTGGAGATGGAGGGCGGTAACGGAGGCTGGCGGTGGTGATTTCTAAATGCAGACGAAAAGATATGATGGCGGGAACAGGGAGGTGTTGGATTATGGAATTGGAGAGCAGCAGCAAGTGCAGGTTGGAGACGAAGGCTGGAGGTGTGTGGCTGCGGCGGCGGTTCTGGAGTGGGTCGCGGCGGCAGTGGTGTTTCAGGCGGAGACATGTGAGTGGAGATGGCTGGAGTGGGTTTTGGAGGAGGTGTAATTGAGAGGGAAACGATGGGGGGAATTTGGAGTAAGTCAAAACTAGGGGTGTCAAAATGGGCCGAGAATGGCCCGGCCCGATAGGCCCGCCCGACCTGCCCGTAGTTTTGGCCGGGCTGGGCTAGGATTTTCAAGGCCCAAAAAAATTCGGGACTCCCTGGCCCGGCCCATGCGGCCCGCGGGCCAAAAAGCCCGCCGGGCTTTCGGGCCCAAATCGGCCCGTCAGTATATTAGGTGAAAATTTCAAAAATTTATATCTCCTCCCAAATCCCAATGGACCCAACCCAATTTAAGTCCATTTCTTCAATTGACGACAATGATGAGTCAAAGTCTAACTTAAGATTTAAATTACCAATCAACAATCAATATTAAATTATTTTTACTTGAAAGATTTATTTATTTTTTATTATTTTTTGTGGTTGTTATTTGATTCCAATTGATTTGATTACTGTATTAATTCATTTGTGAATAAATCGTTTTCAGTTTTGGTTGTTTTTGCAATTAGTTTTTGTTTTTTACTTGTATTCATATTGTTTACATTTAGTTTTAGTCATATTTGTTTACATTTAATTTTAGTCAATTACGTAATTTAGATGTAGATTGTTTAAGGCCCTTTTTATTTCATCGAATTTGTCTTTAATTTTTTTCTTTAAATTTGATTTAATTTATTAATTTTTGGAACTATATATATATATATATTGATTTATTAATTTTGGCCCGTTTTGGCCCGGCCCACCCGGCGGCCCGTATAGGGCCGGGCTGGGCTTCATTGTTCGAGGCCCGCTAAAATTTTGGGCCGGCCCGACCCGGCCCAAAAAATTGCCTAGGCCCGCTGGGTTGGGCCGGGCCGGCCGGCCCGCAATGTTTGACAGCCCTAGTCAAAACCTCCATCAATTTCCAGAATTGCAGTTGACTCCACCACACTTAGCATAGTGTCCAATTTGACCCCAAATTCTCCAGAATCTTCAAAATGACATCCAAACTCTACCTCTTTCAAGTCTAGCTCCGATGGCTTCACAACAGTCGGTTCTGTGCTGGTAGATTTGGGCATCCTACTCGATAGGTGCTGTTGGGAACCTTGTGGAATATCCTAACCCTTGTTTTGATGATACCAAAATTCATAGGACTTATTTGTAATAGACTAGAATCGTTTTGAACTCAAGTGTTAGAGTTCGTTTGACGGTTTCGGTGATGATGATTGGTCCGCTGGTGATGACTTCCCACATTCGGCAATGTTGGGCGGTGAGGAAGCTTTCAAGCCGAAACTTCCATATGTCGTATTTTTCAATACTAAACATAGGTAAAGAAGATAATCTGCTGTGGTTAGTCTCCATCAAAAAAGAGAGAACAGATAACAACAGATAGAACATATAGCAAGCACAAAAAAAAGAGAACTTTACACACAAACACAGACTCCTGTTTTACTGAAAACAATTTTGACCAAACAGGGTTGACGACTGATACTGAAAACTCTTCAGTAAAGAGTTATCAGTTAAGTTGCTGGAACTTAACTGATGCAAATAAAGGCTTCAGTCGGGTTTGCTAAAACAGAGATGATAACACTCTTCCTGACTATCACAAGATAGATCAGTAAGACTGATATCATACGCAGCGGAAATTAAACTTAGTTTCGCAATAGCCTCGGTGGAGCACGTTGTTGGTCTTTAGGTTTTTCTTTGCAGTTAATCAGTGTTCAGTTTATCAATTTGAAATAACACAAGTAAGAATGTAAAACTGAAAGCTGTAAACAACAAAGAGACTTTTACGTGGTTCGGAAAAACCCTTTCCTACATCCACGGTCGGTTGATCAGACCAACAATCCACTCCGCAAGTGCTTAACAGGTGCACTAAAAACCAAACCGTGTGCTTGTCGGGTGCACACAACCGTATCACTGAAGAAAACCCTTCTTTAGTACCCACGCTTCACTCACGTCAGATTTCTCTTGCTCAGCACAACCCGTGCTAAGACTTCTCACTCAGAGTCAGAGTACCTTCCTGAACTCCGAATCACTCAAACACTCTTTTGGGGAGGAGGTTTGAACGAGTGCCAACTATACTACAAAGAACAAGTTCTTTGAAGCAAGTTTGACCTTTGGCTTCTGGGTAAACAGAGGTTTGCCTAAGGTCTAAGATAATATGTGTAATCCGCAGTGACTGATTTTGGCTTTGGAATTCTCTTCTTCGATTCAAGCGTTTGGGGAGGTTAAGCTTTAGGCTGAGTAGCAATTTCGGCAGAGCTTCAGCTTATGTCGTTGAATCAGTGAAGGTTGAAGTGATCCTCGAGCGCTATTTGTAGGAGAACTCTTGAATAGATCCGTTGGCGTAGAACGTCATCAAGATTTCTTCCGTTGGAGAGCAATTCGAATTTGGGTTGAGGCTTCAATCTTCGAGGTTCCTTGTCTGGGTGGAAACGGCTCTCTTGATGGACATGAGATGTGACGTCTCTGAAAAGTAACCACCTGATAGGAATGACCTCTGCAGTGATAAGATCCTAAGATCTCTGCATTTAATGCGGCTGTACTTTGTGAGTACGTGGCTTCCTCTGAACGTTGGAAGATCAGTCCGAGGAGGAATGTTCAACTGATACTTGACTTTAGTATCAGTCCATTGCGCGCATTAAGTAATCAGTTCCTAACTGATACTTCAGTTGGTATCTGCAGTCTTCAGTCCTTCGTTCTTCAGTCTTCAGTCTTCAGTCTTCGACACCGCAAGCTAAACTAGAACCGAACTCTAACACTTGAGTTCAAAACAATTCTAGTCTATTACAAATACGTCCTATGAATTTTGGTATCATCAAAACAAGGATTAGGATAATCCACAAGATTCCCAACTGACTCAACTAGAAACACCTCTAAGTTGACTTGCAATAGAACAAGGACATCCTAGCGATGGTAAGTTGACCCAGTGTCATCTCTCAAGGAAAGTCTTTAAGGGCTTTTAGTAATATCGTAAGAAAAAGCAATAAAAGAAAGCGATAAAGGTTTTGA
This sequence comes from Salvia miltiorrhiza, assembly GCF_028751815.1. Classification (NCBI taxonomy): domain Eukaryota; kingdom Viridiplantae; phylum Streptophyta; class Magnoliopsida; order Lamiales; family Lamiaceae; genus Salvia; species Salvia miltiorrhiza. The sequence goes on along the minus strand of NC_080390.1, from coordinate 46,783,688 downwards.
TTTAAAAACGTATCTTAAACTTAAGCGTAAATTGAACTTAACCTAAGCAATAATTTAAACAACTCGAATTAAACCTAACTTAAGAAATTAAATACTTGTAAATTTAAAGACTTCTAATCTAGGCATGAAACTAAAGTGCATCATTTAAATTGCATAATAGAAAAGAAAGCATAAACAATAATGAAAAGCATAAACATGATTAAACGAAAATAACTTGAATTGAAATACGAAATACCATAATTGTCTTGAACGTGTAATTGTGTCACTCCATCACAATCCAAGAAACTAAACTAAAAACGAAATTGAACTCTAATTTAGAACAATAAAAACTCGAAACTATGAACAACTATGAAAGCAAGTAAATCCTAAGCTTTGGATGCCAACAGCTCTCTAAGATGGCGTCTAAAACTAGGGCAAAAAATTCTCTTTACAATGAAAACTATGGCCCTATTTATAGACTTCAACTCCTTCTGGATCACCATGGAAATTACCATGCAAAGCCGGACTCTAAAAGGAATAGAATCGTAGATGATAAGGTAACTCCAGCTATGACGCGCTCAGCAAGTAATCTCCACTCGGGCGGAAATCGCGGTTCTCGCCAGAGGAATGGTTATCGCCAGAGGAACGGATGACTTCTCTGATCTTGTCAGCGGAATGGGTTCCGCTCTGGTATTGATTCCTCTGACGTATCTCTACCCTCTGGCATATTGACTCCTCTGCGCCTTGATTCCTCTGGCGCTTCCTCCGCTCTGGCGGGTGATTTCTCTGGCATGTCCACGCTCGCCTCGATTCCTCTGACTGTCGACTCCTCTGGCGCTTTTCTCTCCTCTGGCGGTCGACCCCTCTGCTCTGTCATTTGATTTCTTTGGTCGATCGATTCCTCTGGCTTTGTGACTTCTCTGACTTTGTGACTTCTCTGACTTCTCTGATGCTGGCGCTTCTGGGCAGAGGAATAGGTGATTCCTCTGCTCTGGCTTCTCGGTTCTGGCACGGGGGCTTTGCTTCTCTTCCATGCTAGAGCGTGCACAAACACACGATTCTTAGCCCAAATTTTCCAAGATTTGCACTCTTTATCTCGAAAACCTAAATCTTCTGCAAAGCATAAAATAGACCATAAAACGCACCAATTTCCAGAAGATTTAACTTAAAATAAGCACATGCAAACCCCTAAAATCAGAACAATTAGGCATAAATCACCAACAAAATTGGAGAAGAAGAGATGTGAAGAAAAATGGAGGAGATGGGGTTTTTTAAAGAGGAGAAGAAGAAGTATTAAAAAAAAAATTGGAAACGGTCGGTCAAAGCACACATATCGAGGAAAAGTAGTCAAAATGCGAATTTAAAATTCAAATTTCTCTATTTTTTTTAAATTAAGGCGCGCCGATCGTGCATGCTCGAAGGCTCGAATATTGCTCGAGTACGTCCCCCCTGCAACGCCCTACTCGAGTGCAACGCTCTACTCGAGTAGGCACTCGAGTAAGGGCGTTGCCAATGCTCTTAGTGGTGGTCGGAATGCATAAAATAGGGGTGTGTAGGAACTAAATCGCATCGAAAAAAATTGATCAAACCGATAGATTTTAGTGCGGTTTGCGGTGCGATTTTAGAAACCATAAATTGATTATTTATCGGTTCTATTTTGGTTCTTCATAAATTTGTTGGTTGGGTACTGCACTGAACTATAGTTATAAATTTACATATATATATATATATATATATTATATAAATATTTTATTATTAAAAAATTATAATGAAATTGAAACATTAGACTACACAGTCACTCAATCCTCACTCTCTACCTTTAGAGGGTGTTTGGCTGAGCTTATAAGCTCCTCAAAACGGCCTATAAGCTGTTTAGGAGCTTATAAGCTCCTCCAAAGTGTTTGGCAAAATAAGCTCCCAAACAGCTTTTAAGCTCCGAGAGCTTATAAGCTCCCAAAAAAATAAGTTCATCTACCCCAACTTATTTTTTTATAATCTCATATGCAACAATCATTTTACAAATATTTTTCAACTATAATTTATTATTTTCATTATATATCATTCAAGTCCATTTTTCTTTGATTTTCTCTCTCTAACAAAAAATTATCTCTCTAGCTTATAAGCTCAATTATCCAAACACTTTGACAACTTATAAGCTCTTAAAAATTACATCTTATAAGCTCTTGAAATATCTTATAAGCTCCAAGAGCTTATAAGCTCTTTAAAATAAGCTTAGCCAAACACTCTCTTAGGAGGGTGTATTCGTTTAGGAATTTTGCAGATTTTAAAAGTCTCTGGATTTTTAAAATCTATGGATTTCACACAAATTCTTTGAGTATTTTGGAATTCTAAACAGGAGTCTGCAAGATTTTTGACGGATTTGAACAAGAGTTTGACATGAATTTTACGGATTTCAAACCAAAAACCCAGCGCTTGTTGGCTCTGAACGAGAGCTGGACTTAGCGCCCAGCGACCGCTGGCTTGTTAAAATTCGAATACCCAGCGATCGCTGGCTTCCAGCGACCGCTGGCTTCTTGATATAAATACAAGGCAGACACTGGCTTGTTCTAGCCCCTGCTAGCCGCAGCCACTGGGTTCCAGCCGGCGCTGAAATATGAAATCTTTTGAATTCTCGTGGTCTGTGGTCGGATTTGTTCATGTGTATTTTTTGAACAAAATCAATGAAAGTCATTCCAATTTTAAAGTCCATAGATTTTTAAATACCTCTAGATTTTCATAGACTTTTAAAAGTCTGAAACGAATACCTCTGAATTTTTATAGACTTTTAAAAGTTTTGAACGAACACACCCAGATTTTAAAAGTTTGCACAAATTTATTAAAGTCCTGAACGAATACACCCCCTTAATCTCGCCACCGCTCCCCATTCTACCGCCCCAGTCGCCCGTAACTCGTCCATCCTTGCAGCAGAGCCATCCTCCAAGCTTCATCGAGTCCTCGCGGCACTTTACCCGTTCATCACTTCCCATGCATCCATCTCACAGCACCCTTGCCCTACCCTGTTACGCAATTGTTGGCATCCTCCCTTCTATGATCAGCAATCTACAACACGACAACAACTCCAACAGCCAACATGTCAATTTTAATCTCCAAGTCATATATTTAATGTCTGATAATTCTATATATTTTTGTCGCGGCCGCGCCCGCTAAGGATAGCGGGTTCGGGGAAATCGCGACGAAGGGGAGGGGATTTAGGAGCGGGATTAGAAAGGGGCATATCTAACCTTTTGATGACTCAACATTATATAAGACAACGATTTAAGAACAACAGATATTGATGGAGGTCAAAGGGGAAACATAACATTACCCAAACGGGTATTTGAGGACATTGTTGAATAGTACATTATTATTTGACGAATATCATGATAACTAGCAAATCAGTGTATGCAGCGGAATAACAACAACTCGGGCATATGTATGAAGACATATACCCTGCTCTGATGTACTCGCCTAGCTCGACAAAAGCTCCGCTTGCACACCACATTCCCGATCATCGCTCAACCTGCACATTTAGAAATACATGCAGGGCTAAGTACGAAGGTACTTAGTGGACACATGCCGAAAAATATACATACATACATACATTTTATTGTCAAGCCTTCCAACAGTAGTAAGATACGAGGGTTTTCTTTTAAAGACTCGTATTTACCAAAATATCATTTCTTCCGTAAATATCCCGGGCAAGCATTTTAACATCATTAATCACCATATCAGTAACTCGTGCCGAGAGGTAGGCCTCCCTCTACGGACACTGTGATCGGCCAACCCGCTAGATGACTCACGATCACAAGGGTGTACACTAATTCCGAAGGGATTTGCGGTCCCATCCAGAATCCGAATTCGATTAGCATCAGATAGGTAATTAACAACAAAACATAAAGCATTTAGGCATTGACAATATCATTCAAAAATCTTAAGCATAAAATTGTAACAGTTCTATAATATGGTTTTAGTTTATACGTAAGAAAGCCTCACCTGGTAGTGGTGACTCACGTCTAAGCCTTAAACTCTTTGCGTTCAACCTTAATTGAAAAGAATAACGCAAGGTCTTAGACCGTGGAAAAACTAACATATATGAGGATGCGTAATGTAATTATGCATGGCTCATATTCTTTTTATTAGACTAAGGTGATACTAAGGGAAATCTTATCTCTAGTCCTTGTTATTAAAGCAATTAAACCAACTAGGTTTCGTCTCGTGAGATCTAGTAATTACTATATTGATTTGCTCTCTTAAGGGTGTTCTAATCGCTAATTTAATAATAAACTCCCTTCGTGAGTAAAGGAAAAGAAATGAAGCTCAAACACCCTAAGTTCTTTCTCTCTCTATCTCACGTCTGCTCTGCCTCACTGTTCTCTGTTCTGGAAAGTCAGCTCTGGCTTTTAGGTCAGCTCTGGCGAGTTTAGCTCGGGAAGTCAGCTCTGGCCTCTGAAGGTCAGCTCTGGCGATTTACTCGGAAAGTCAGCTCTGGCCTCCGGAAGTCAGCTCTGGCGATTTGCTCGGAAAGTCAGCTCTGGCCTCCGTGAGTCAGCTCTGGTGATTTAGCCCTGGAAAGTCAGCTCTGGCGAGTTGGCTCTAGAAGGTCAGCTCTGGCCTCCGAAAGTCAGCTCTGGTGACTTAGCTCTGGAACGTCAGCTCTGGCTTCTAAAGTCAGCTCTGGCGTGTTGGCTCTGGAAAGTCAGCTCTGGCCTCCGAAAGTCAGCTCTGGCGATTTGCTCGGGAAAGTCAGCTCTGGCCTCCTAAAGTCAGCTCTGGTGACTTAGCTCTGGAACGTCAGCTCTGCTCTGGCGGTTTCCAGCTCTGCTCTGGAACTTCCAGCTCTGCTCTGGTGTTTCCAGCTCTGCTCTGGAATTTCCAGCTCTGCTCTGGAACTTTCAGCTCTGCTCTGGCTTTTTCTAGCTCTGCTCTGGCATTTCCAGTTCTGCTGTGGCATTTCCAACTCTGCTCTGGCATTTTCTACTCTGCTCTGGCATTTTCTAGCTCTGCTCTGGCATTTTCTAGCTCTGCTCTGGCATTTTCTGTTCTGCTCTGGTGTTTTCTGGGCAGAACGACGAGGGTTTCCAGTTTCCAAAACCAGGGTTCTTCGTCCTTTCTTGCCTCGATTCTCACTCGTACGTCGGCCCTAATCTATTTCTATGTGAGCATGATGTGCTTGTTCAAGTTCATCTATGTTTAAAGCCTAAAGTTCTCGTCGTTTTAATCAAGGTTTCAAACCGTGGTTCCACCGGAAAGGTGACCTAACATGCTTCTAGTGTTCGTGTTTTTCATGCTGAAAGGAGTAGTATTAGAGGTCGAGAGTTACCTTGTTGTTGCGCGCTTTGGTCGGACAAGGACGATGGATCCTCGCTTCTTCGATCGTCGAGGTTCAAACTGAAAAGGGAGTTATTGTTCTTAGGCTGAAACAGATGGAAGGGAACACGACGAAGGGAAGAAATAAGGCCGTGTCTTACCTTGAATGTGCAGCAAGGGCTTCGGTCTAATCTTCTCCGTGGAAGGCGTCAAGAGAGGAATGGAGCTCTTGCTGTTGCTGCTGGATTTTCAGAGTGCCGAAGGAAGAGAAAGGCTGGCACAAAGGGGTTGAAGGGGAGTTTAAATAGGGGAGCTCGGCTGAATGCACTTGAGTGCCTAGGAGGCGGGCTTTGGCTGTTAGCCCTGCCATGCGTGGAGTAGGGGAGGCGTTTCAGCTGCTCGCCCAATGGGAGGAGCTGCTGCTGCTCTGCTGCTGCTGTTGCTGCCGTGCTGTGCAGGAGGTGGAGTGTGGCTCTTCGGCTGCTGCCCAATGGGAGGAGCTGCAGCTGGCGTGGTCTTGGCTGGTTGGGCAGCGCTGGCGTGGAAGTTGAGGGGGCGCTGCTGCTGTGTAGGGCTGCAAGGACAGCCTAGTCTACTCAGCTGTGGTTGGGCAGCGCTGGCGTGCGGAAGTTGAGGCCTTTCGGCTGCCCAGCCCAAGGCTGCTGCCGTGGCTGTTGCTGCTCTGGCGTGGAGGTGGCGTGCGGCCCTTCGGCTGCTCGCCCAATGGGGGCTGCTGCCGTGGCCGTTGCCCACCTCATCCTCCTTCATTCTTTTCTAATCCTAGGTGTAGCCGAAGTAGATAGGTAGAGAGGTGTAGAGTGGTGTGATGTGGCTTAAGTGAACGATCTAAATAAAAACCTCTCAGTGTTGGTTACTCCGAAGTAGAGAAACGGGTTTCGTTTTTGCTAAACGATAATGCTAAATTAAATCCGTAGATTTAATTCGTTCGTTATTCTAATACTCAAATTAAATCCGTAGATTTAATTATTCTCAAAGTCGGAATTAAATCACGACTTGGTAAATCATGCGAAGATAAACTCCATCTTGATAAATAACACAACTTAGCTAAGTTGGTTATAACTCGGATTAATAATCATTCATCAACTTAAAGATTCTCATCGCGGTCTTAAATGCGCGAAAATAAATAAAGCATACTGAGCTAAGTGACTTGTCACCAAGATACATAAATTCAGAAACATAATAGAAAACATAAAACTTCAATTATTGGCAGATAGGTAAATAAACACACAATACTGTAATTAAAATACTGATAAAAGAGCGGGTTACTACATGCTACCCCTCTTAACAAAAATTTCGTCCCGAAATTTGCATATCTATGTAAAAAGGTCTGGGTATTTTTCTTTCATTTGATCCTCAAGTTCCCATGTTGCCTCTTCAGGTCCATGGTGTCTCCATAAAATTTTGACTGACGTGATCGATTTATTCCTCAACTCTTGCACCTTTCGGTCCAAGATGGCTTCCGGTCTTTCCTCGTACGTCAGGTCTGGGTTAAGAATCATTTCCTCTTGGTGGATTACGTGTTTGGGGTCAAACACGTACCGCCTCAACTGTGATACGTGGAACACATTGTGGATGTTTCCAAAGCTAGGTGGCAGTGCCAACCTATATGCTACGGGACCTATTCTTTCAAGGATCTCATAAGGTCCTACAAAACGGGGTCTTAACTTACCCTTAACACCGAACCTAATGATCCCTTTCGAGGGTGACACTTTAAGGAAAACCTTGTCTCCAATTTGAAATTGTAGTTCGGTTCGTCGGGTATCAGCATAAGACTTCTGTCTGTCCTGGGCTTCTTTAATCCTTGCTCTAATCTGGCGGATGGTCTCGATCATTTCGCTTACTGCATCTGGCCCAAGGATTTTTCTTTCACCCACTTCATCCCAGTAAAGTGGTGATCTACACTTCCTTCCATAAAGCGCCTCGTAAGGTGCCATCTCAATGGTTGCCTGGTAATTGTTGTTGTAGGCGAATTCGATCAGTGGCAACACTGATTCCCAACTTACTCCTCGGTCTAGCGCTACTGTCCTCAACATGTCTTCAAGGGTCTGAATTGTCCTTTCCGATTGTCCATCTGTTTGAGGATAAAAAGCGGTGCTAAAGTTCAATCGTGTTCCTAACTCTTTCTGCAAGCTGATCCAAAATCTAGAAGTAAATTTTGAATCTCTATCCGAGGTGATGGATATTGGTATCCCATGAAGCCGTACAATCTCGCAGATGTACAGTTGGGCTAGTTTCTCCGATCCATGGGTAATTGGAATCGGTAAAAAGTGAGCGCACTTCGTGAGACGGTCTACTATTACCCAAATAGCTGTGTTACCCCTCTTCGTCTTGGGTAAACCCGTCATGAAATCCATCGCTATGTGCTCCCACTTCCATTCTGGGATTTCCAAAGGCTGTAATTTCCCATATGGTCGTTGATGTAAAGCTTTCACTTGCTGGCATGCAAGGCAGCGCTCTACAAACGAGGTTATATCTCGCTTCATCCCGTCCCACCAAAACTTCTGTTTCAGATCTTGGTACATTTTGGTACTCCCGGGATGAGCGGTATAGGGCGTGTCATGAGCTTTACTCATGATCTCGTTCCTGAGTTCCTCGTTGTGGGGTACACACAACCTTCCCTTAAAAAGAACGGCGTTATCCGTTGCCTCTTGGTAGTCTCCGGGCGTGCCTGTTCGGATCTTAAGACGAACTTTCTCTAAGCTTTTGTCCGCTCTCTGGGCACTGATGATCCTTCCTCTGAGGTCTGGGGCGGCTACCAGAGTTGCGATGATTGCTTTCGTCGTTGCTGGTGGCTGAACCACTTCCAACTTCAATCTGTCGAAGTCCCTTACGGCGTGTCTTCTTGAGTGAGAAGAAGTCCTAACTCGGATTGAGTTTTACGACTTAAAGCATCAGCTACTACGTTAGCTTTCCCTGGGTGGTAATTGATACCGCAATCGTAATCCTTCACGAGTTCGAGCCATCTCCTCTGTCTCATGTTCAGGTCTTTCTGCTCGAAAAAGTACTTAAGGCTCTTGTGATCAGTGAAAATTTCACATCTAACTCCGTAGAGATGGTGTCTCCAAATCTTCAAAGCATGCACAATTGCTGCCAATTCTAGGTCGTGAGTGGGGTAGTTCAACTCATGTGGCCTTAGTTGTCGCGAAGCGTAGGCGATGACCTTCCCTTCCTGCATCAACACACAACCTAATCCATTTTTGGATGCGTCGGTGTAGATCAGGTATTCTTTATCGGCTGTTGGAACTGCTAGCACTGGTGCAGTTGTCAATTTCCTCTTCAGCTCTTGGAAGCTGGCTTCACACTCTTCGGTCCATTTATACTCGATTCCTTTGCGAAGTAGTTGCGTCATTGGCCTTGCTATCTTAGAGAATCCTTCGATGAATCTCCGGTAGTATCCTGCTAAACCTAAGAAACTTCGGATCTCATTAGGGGTGGTTGGTGATTTCCAATCGTACACTGCTTGCACTTTGGCGGGGTCTACCTTGATTCCATCTACTGACACGATATGTCCTAGGAACATCACTTCTTTCAGCCAAAACTCGCACTTGCTGAATTTGGCGAACAGCTTCTCTGATCTTAATGTCTCTAGGACGATTCTCAAATGCTCTTCATGTTCTAGGTTACTCTTAGAATAGATGAGGATATCATCTATAAACACTAAGACGAATTTGTCTAAGTACGGATGGAAAACTCGATTCATGAGATCCATGAATACTGCCGGTGCATTGGTTAGACCAAATGGCATGACTATGAATTCATAGTGGCCATATCTCGTTCGGAAAGCGGTCTTGGGTACATCCTCTGGTCTGATCTTCAGCTGGTGGTCCCTGATCTTAAGTCTATTTTGGAGAACACACTGGCTCCCTTGAGTTGGTCAAACAAATCATCTATCCTCGGGAGAGGGTATTTGTTTTTGAGTGTCAGTTTGTTCAACTCTCGATAATCAATGCACATTCTCATGGCTCCATCTTTCTTCTTGACGAAGAGTACAGGCGCTCCCCAAGGTGAGACACTAGGTCTGATGAAACCTAAGTCCAGAAGTTCTTGTAGTTGGACCTTCAATTCTTGCAATTCCTTTGGGGCCATCCTGTATGGTGCCTTTGATACTGGGGCTGATCCAAGTTCTAGGTCAATGGTGAAATCTAGTTGCCTATCTGGGGGTAGTCCTAGCAACGTTTCTGGAAAAACATCCAGAAAATCTCGTACTATTGGCACATCTTCCACCCTCTTGTTGCTACCAGCTTCCCCGTTTAGGTAGACGAGATAAGTTGTGCTTCCTTCCTTCATCATCTCCTTTCTGGCTTGTAGTGCGGATATCACTGGTACTCTCTTCTTCATACCGATGCCGTGAAATTCCGTTGGTTATTTTCTGGGTGGTCGAAGGGAAATCTTTCGTTCACTACAAAGGATGGTGGCGTAATTCTCGGCTAACCAGTCCATTCCTAAGATCATATCTACATCCCACATAAGCAGAATATTAAGATTGTTTGCTACCATCTTAAGTTTTCCCATTTCAAATTCTACGTTCGAACAAACATGAGTGGTAGTAGATCTTCCTCCTGAGGGTGTAGTGATTCTTAAGGCACACTTAGCTCGTTCTGATTCGATTTCTAAGGTATCTACGTAAGGGGCTGAGATAAAAGAATGCAAAGCACCAGTATCGAATAGAATCATAATGGAAAAACCTTTAAGCTTGCCCATACCTGCCAGGTTTCCCTGGTTTTTCTCGGGCTAGTTTTGGGTGATAGCAAAGGCTCTTGCCTGCTGCGGCGGTTGTTGCAGTTGTTTCTGTTGCTGCCGGCGCTGTTGGTGCTGGTGTGGCTGTTGTTGGCGGGGCTGCTGTTGCCCTGGAACTGCTCGGAGGGGTTGGGCATAAGTGGCCCTAATTGCAGCGCCCTGCTGTCTGTTGGGGCACTGAGAGGAGTAGTGACCCTTCTGGCCACATGTGTAGCAATCGTCAGTTCCAGCCCTACAAACACCACGATGTGGTTTGTTGCATTTTGGAGAAGGGGGTACTTCATTCTGTCTTTGGTTGCCTCCGGTCGGGGCAGGACCCTTTTGCTTCCCTTGTCCTTGTGGCTGAAACTGTCCAAACGGCGCACTCCCTTGCCATGACGGCGCACCTCCTTGCCAGGACGGCGCACCTCCTTGCCATGGCTTCTTATTAGTTGGGTTCTCACTCCCTCCTTGATTGTTCCAGTTGCGCTTCCCCTTGAAGTTCTGAGGACGTACAGGTAGGTTGGCTGGCGCTGAAGTTTGTGGCGGAGCCAACCTTTCCACTGGCATCGCAGCTTCGACGTCCAGTGCCCTGTTCAGGGACTCGGTGTAGGAGAGTCCACCATGACTAGCTAGGGTCATCCTAATTTCGTGCCTCATACCGGCACAAAATTTCTCCGCATCTTCTCATCAGTATCCACCTGCTGTGGAGCATAACGTGATAGATCACAGAATTCCCTATCGTATTCCGTCACTGTCCTCTTCCCTTGCCTCAGGTTGTAGAACTCAGTCTCTTTCTTCTTCCTGTAGCTTTTGGGAATATACTTATCGTATAACCCAGTCTTAAAGCTTTCCCATGTGTAGGCTGCCCATTGCTCGGGAGTCAGTGTCTTTCGGCAGGCTTCCCACCAAAAGTCAGCCGCTCCCGTTAGCTGGAAAGACACGCACGAGAGTCGTTCCTCTTCCGTGCAGCGAAGAAAAGTGAAGATGCGCTCCAATGCGCGTACCCAAGCCTCAGCTTCGGCTGGGTCGCCCATTCCATTGAATGTGGGCGGATTCTGTCGGAGGAAGAGTTCCTCAATCCTTCTAGCAGGGGGTGGAGGGGGTGGGGTTGGTTCCCTGTCGTTTTGTGGTACCTCTAGTACATCATCTTGATTTCTATCATTGTTAGCATTTCTTCTAGCGGTGCGACCTCGTCTAGGCGGCATACTGCAATCTGCGAAGCACCTATTTTAGCACATTCTATACGGAAGTCTCTAAGGCCATTTATAAAGAACTGCTGGCACGCACAAGTTGCAAAGTCATAGATACTATATCGTGAATTGACTTGTGGAGAAAATAAAAACCCGTAGGGTAACATATAACATATGCTAAATTGTCTCAAAACCCATACTAGGGTCAAAAATGCATATCATAGAAATATTGCCTCATTGAGGACTTTTGCATCAATAAAAAGTTTCCATACTAACGTCGACATCAAATATAAAGAGTCATGGGGTTACAAAACATCGGAACGAATTCATCGTTTCCGAAAAAACATCCCTAGCTAAGACTATTAAATATGTGATCCTAAAACGCGGTACGGCTGTTCCTAGGCGATGGCAAAAGGTAGATAAGCGGGTCCTCCTCGGGGTCTTCTTCTGGGTCCTCCTCCTCATCCTCGTTGGGCAATGGGGTCTCTCCCTGACCCTCGCCCGTCTCTCGTATGATCTGGGCCGTGCGGAAGATGTCATCCGCAATCTCGTGGATCGGGTCATTCCCGGTGTGGATCCTAGCCGTGGCACGAGGCTCAGTCGGGGCTGGAGGTGGCGACGGCCTAGGGTGAATAATCCTCCTTGTCGCGCCACATGGTGCCGTATCCTCCTCCTGCATAGAAGCCTTGCCCCTTTCTAGGAACTTCCTCGTGTTGGCCATGGCCCTGTCAGCGTCGGCCATTGCGGCTGCGAGTCTCGCTTCTGCCACGGACATCGAAGGTGGTGGTGGAGTAGTTTCCCGGAGAGCTGAGTCGGGAGGTGACGGGAAATCTCTACGAGCTCTTGGACGAGAGGGGCCTGCCTCGTCGTCGTGTCTACCTCGGCGCCCTAGAACTGAGGTACGCGGTGGAGGGTCTTGTAGCAAGGCCATCTGGGGCTCAGGTGCATCGGCGAGTATCTCGGCGGGTAGAGGCGTCCCTACCTGCACGTAGTCTCCTGGGAGAACATAGGGCCCTAGAGGGGCGCTGCCCCACAAGGTGAAGCAGGCCTGAAGCTCCGCTACGAAGCTAGGAAAGTCTCCCACTAGGTCGTGGTAGTTCTCCCGTGGGAAGATATAGTAGGATGAAATCTGCTTAGCCCATCCCTGCCACTCAGAGGGTAACAGCAGGATCAATCTCTGGATGCCGTCGTACCCTGACACACCGTACACACTCGCCTCGACCCAATGTCGATGGAAACCGGCGAGGAACTGCCCGAGGTTATCCCCGTGACATGGGGCATAGGTGCGGTAGGACCGCTCGACTTTCTCTGGACTAGCCCACGAGGGTAAAGGTCGTCGTCATGTGTAGACAGTTCTCGCCATCTAACGAAAGAAAGGAAAAATCTATCGTCAACTCACAGTAAAACGCGGCATGCCACTTAAATCGGTAAGGTTCTAAACGTCTATACTGGGTCATCAAAAATCGATTCGAAGATCATAACTCGTAAAATCTAGACATCACAACATCATCTAAATCTAGCTTTCAGGTACCTGTCATAGGGGTGATCTAAATCAAATTCTTAAGCACAAAATCATAACTTGTATTAAAGAGGTCCAGACTTTGACAATCAAAAAGTTCTAGTGTTGTCGTCTACTGATCTTAAAGCTTATCATGTGGTGATGATGTACTATTCTAGGTGCCATCGTGAAGTGAGTATATATCTATCTTAAGAGTTCTAAGTTCTCGTGATTCAAACAACAATCATACTTATTCATGTTTCACGCATTTTAAGAAATCAACTAAAACTTGAAAGTACTTACCATAAACAAACGTCGATTGAGCGTGTCGAGATGTAGTGCCAAGCTTTTGTCGACTAGTTCATGAGCATGTTGACTTACTTAATCTAGACTCGACTTAGAAAGAATGACTAGTGATCAGAGCAGAAGAAGGTTGCTCTGATACCACTCTGTCGCGGCCGCGCCCGCTAAGGATAGCGGGTTCGGGGAAATCACGACGAAGGGGAGGGGATTTAGGAGCGGGATTAGAAAGGGGCATATCTAACCTTTTGATGACTCAACATTATATAAGACAACGATTTAAGAACAACAGATATTGATGGAGGTCAAAGGGGAAACATAACATTACCCAAACGGGTATTTGAGGACATTGTTGAATAGTACATTATTATTTGACGAATATCATGATAACTAGCAAATCAGTGTATGCAGCGGCATAACAATAACTCGGGCATATGTATGAAGACATATACCCTGCTCTGATGTACTCGTCCTAGCTCGACAAAAGCTCCGCTTGCACACCACATTCCCGATCATCGCTCAACCTGCACATTTAGAAATACATGCAGGGCTAAGTACGAAGGTACTTAGTGGACACATGCCAAAAAATATACATACATACATACATTTTATTGTCAAGCCTTCCAACAGTAGTAAGATACGAGGGTTTTCTTTTAAAGACTCGTATTTACCAAAATATCATTTCTTCCGTAAATATCCCGGGCAAGCATTTTAACATCATTAATCACCATATCAGTAACTCGTGCCGAGAGGTAGGCCTCCCTCTACGGACACTGTGATCGGCCAACCCGCTAGATGACTCACGATCACAAGGGTGTACACTAATTCCGAAGGGATTTGCGGTCCCATCCAGAATCCGAATTCGATTAGCATCAGATAGGTAATTAACAACAAAACATAAAGCATTTAGGCATTGACAATATCATTCAAAAATCTTAAGCATAAAATTGTAACAGTTCTATAATATGGTTTTAGTTTATACGTAAGAAAGCCTCACCTGGTAGTGGTGACTCACGTCTAAGCCTTAAACTCTTTGCGTTCAACCTTAATTGAAAAGAATAACGCAAGGTCTTAGACCGTGGAAAAACTAACATATATGAGGATGCGTAATGTAATTATGCATGGCTCATATTCTTTTTATTAGACTAAGGTGATACTAAGGGAAATCTTATCTCTAGTCCTTGTTATTAAAGCAATTAAACCAACTAGGTTTCGTCTCGTGAGATCTAGTAATTACTATATTGATTTGCTCTCTTAAGGGTGTTCTAATCGCTAATTTAATAATAAACTCCCTTCGTGAGTAAAGGAAAAGAAATGAAGCTCAAACACCCTAAGTTCTTTCTCTCTCTATCTCACGTCTGCTCTGCCTCACTGTTCTCTGTTCTGGAAAGTCAGCTCTGGCTTTTAGGTCAGCTCTGGCGAGTTTAGCTCGGGAAGTCAGCTCTGGCCTCCGGAAGTCAGCTCTGGCGATTTAGCTCTGGAAAGTCGGCTCTGGCCTCCGAAAGTCAGCTCTGGCGATTTGCTCGGAAAGTCAGCTCTGGCCTCCGTGAGTCAGCTCTGGTGATTTAGCCCTGGAAAGTCAGCTCTGGCGAGTTGGCTCTGGAAGGTCAGCTCTGGCCTCCGAAAGTCAGCTCTGGTGACTTAGCTCTGGAACGTCAGCTCTGGCTTCTAAAGTTAGCTCTGGCGTGTTGGCTCTGGAAAGTCAGCTCTGGCCTCCGAAAGTCAGCTCTGGCGATTTGCTCGGGAAGTCAGCTCTGGCCTCCGTGAGTCAGCTCTGGTGATTTAGCCCTGGAAAGTCAGCTCTGGCGAGTTGGCTCTGGAAGGTCAGGTCTGGCCTTCGAAAGTCAGCTCTGGTGACTTAGCTCTGGAACGTCAGCTCTGGCTTCTAAAGTCAGCTCTGGCGTGTTGGCTCTGGCCTCCGAAAGTCAGCTCTGGCGATTTGCTCGGGAAAGTCAGCTCGGGCCTCCGAAAGTCAGCTCTGGTGACTTAGCTCTGGAACGTCAGCTCTGCTCTGGCGGTTTCCAGCTCTGCTCTGGAACTTCCAGCTCTGCTCTGGTGTTTCCAGCTCTGCTCTGGAATTTCCAGCTCTGCTCTGGAACTTCCAGCTCTGCTCTGGCTTTTTCTAGCTCTGCTCTGGCATTTCCAGTTCTGCTCTGGCATTTCCAACTCTGCTCTGGCATTTTCTACTCTGCTCTGGCATTTTCTAGCTCTGCTATGGCATTTTCTAGCTCTGCTCTGGCATTTTCTAGCTCTGCTCTGGCATTTTCTGTTCTGCTCTGGTGTTTTCTGGGCAGAACGACGAGGGTTTCCAGTTTCCAAAACCAGGGTTCTTCGTCCTTGCTTGCCTCGATTCTCACTCGTACGTCGGCCCTAATCTATTCCTATGTGAGCATGCTGTGCTTGTTCAAGTTCATCTATGTTTAAAGCCTAAAGTTCTCGTCGTTTTAATCAAGGTTTCAAACCGTGGTTCCACCGGAAAGGTGACCTAACATGCTTCTAGTGTTCGTGTTTTTCATGCTGAAAGGAGTAGTATTAGAGGTCGAGAGTTACCTTGTTGTTGCGCGCTTTGGTCGGACAAGCACGATGGATCCTCGCTTCTTCGATCGTCGAGGTTCAAACTGAAAAGTGAGTTATTGTTCTTAGGCTGAAACAGATGGAAGGGAACACGGCAAAGGGAAGAAATAAGGCCGTGTCTTACCTTGAATGTGCAGTAAGGGCTTCGGTCTAATCTTCTCCGTGGAAGGCGTCAAGAGAGGAATGGAGCTCTTGCTGTTGCTGCTGGATTTTCAGAGTGCCGAAGGAAGAGAAAGGGTGGCACAAAGGGGTTGAAGGGGAGTTTAAATAGGGGAGCTCGGCTGAATGCACTTGAGTGCCTAGGAGGCGGGCTTTGGCTGTTAGCCCTGCCATGCGTGGAGTAGGGGAGGCGTTTCAGCTGCTCGCCCAATGGGAGGAGCTGCTGCTGCTCTGCTGCTGCTGTTGCTGCCGTGCTGTGCAGGAGGTGGAGTGTGGCTCTTCGGCTGCTGCCCAATGGGAGGAGCTGCAGCTGGCGTGGTCTTGGCTGGTTGGGCAGCGCTGGCGTGGAAGTTGAGGGGGCGCTGCTGCTGTGTAGGGCTACAAGGACAGCCTAGTCTACTCGGCTGTGGTTGGGTAGCGCTGGCGTGCGGAAGTTGAGGCCTTTCGGCTGCCCAGCCCAAGGCTGCTGCCGTGGCTGTTGCTGCTCTGGCGTGGAGGTGGCGTGCGGCCCTTCGACTGCTGCCGTGGCCGTTGCCCACCTTATCCTCCTTCTTTCTTTTCTAATCCTAGGTGTAGCCGAAGTAGAGAGGTAGAGAGGTGTAGAGTGGTGTGATGTGGCTTAAGTGAACGATCTAAATAAAAACCTCTCAGTGTTGGTTTCTCCGAAGTAGAGAAACGGGTTTCGTTTTTGCTAAACGATAATGCTAAATTAAATCCGTAGATTTAATTCGTTCGTTATTCTAATACTCAAATTAAATCCGTAGATTTAATTATCCTCAAAGTCGGAATTAAATCACGACTTGGTAAATCATGCGAAGATAAACTCCATCTTGATAAATAACACAACTTAGCTAAGTTGGTTATAACTCGGATTAATAATCATTCATCAACTTAAAGATTCTCATCGCGGTCTTAAATGCGCGAAAATAAATAAAGCATACTGAGCTAAGTGACTTGTCACCAAGATACATAAATTCAGAAACATAATAGAAAACATAAAACTTCAATTATTGGCAGATAGGTAAATAAACACACAATACTGTAATTAAAATACTGATAAAAGAGCGGGTTACTACAATTTTGTTGCGTTCAATTTCTTATATTTTTCAAATATTAATGTTTCAAAATGAGGTTCTATATATTCAACCAGGACCATAGCCGACCACAAAGATGATAGAATTTGTATTTTTTTTTATCGTCTGCTCAGAAAATGTGCTTCTATATTGCTAAGGAACATAAACAATTTCGATCGGTTTGATAAAGTTGACCGAACCAACTATTTGTGCGTTTCAGTTGTCAGTCGGTTTGGAAAGCATAATCAGTGTGGTTTGATTCCTGAGTTCGTATGTCGTGTATTGGGAACTTAATGAAATATCATAATCCTAGTTTTGATGATACCAAAATCCCTTAGGTTTTCCTTGTAATAGACTAGAACTGTTCAAACTCAAGTGTTAGAGTTCTTTTTCTAGTTTAGATAGTGTTCTGAAGACTGAAGACTGAAGACCGGAGGACTGAAGACTGAAGACTGAAGATGCCGACTGATGTAACGATTTAAGGCAGAGTCAAATACTGATATTTGACTGAACAGTTCAAGAATCAGTCACGAACTGATTACTTAATGCAGGCCACGTGGATTCAGCGGACTGATACTTAAGTCAAGTATCAGTTAACATTCTTCCTCGGACTGAACCTCCAAAGTTAAAAGGAAGACACGCACTCCCAAGTTCGGCCGCATTAAATGCAGAGATTTAGAGGATCGTCCTTTCTCTGCAGAGCATTCCTTTTGGTGATTATCTTTTCAGAGATGTCCAATCTCCTGCTCCTTACTAGCCGTTCTCACCAAATAAGGAACCTCAAAGATTGAAGCCTCAGCAAAGTTCAAATCTATCTCCAACGGATGAATTCTTGAACACCCTCTCCGTCAATGGATCTATTCAAGACCTCTCCTATAAATAGAGCTCAAGGATCACTTCAATCTTCACCGATTCAAATACATAAGTTGAAACGCTGCCGAATTCATTACTCAATAATTCAAAGCCATCCAAAGTTTGAATCGAATAAGAGAATCTCAAAGCCAAAAATTAGTCTCTACTGATTATACACATTCTCTTAGAACTTAGGCAAATATTGTATATCAAAAGTCTAAGTATAACTGATTACAATGAGCCTGCTCTTTGTAATCTAGTTGGCAAGAAAGTAGAACAATTGATCTCATATCAGAAGATTGTTATAAAAATGTTTTTCTAGAAGAAATTTACGATAAAAGTGTTGTTAGCGATTTCGTTTTAAAATTTGCAAGACGATCAACACTTTTAAAGTGAATGAGTTAGTTTTTTTATATATTTATTATGTAATTTGACAAAAATGATATAATTAGTCAAATTTTGGTTTATAATTTTTTCTCAACTATGAATAGAGAGTCCAAATTAAAGAATACGCATAGGCCATATTGTAGCGAACCCACTATTTTTTATGATTTTCTTACATAAATGAATCGTAAAACAAGGATATTAAGAAGAAAAATAAGAGGAGTTGCAGAGAGGGATAGAATTTGAGAGAGAGAATTGAGATTTTATTTTTGAATACATGCTTCTTGCGCCACAAGGGAGATTTATAGAGGAAGTGGTCCCCTAACAAACTCTGCTACAGTAATAACTAATTGAGAAAAAGTTAAAAACTAAATAAAAGTGATACAACATTTTTTTATTAAAGGAAACACGACTCCTTCAGCCCGCACCGCATCTTCTAGCCACGTTTATGGCTCTGATCCCAATCCACCTTCGAGTTAGTTAAAATACCTAACTCCTTCCCAGCAACCATGCTAGCTCCATCTTCTATTACTTCCGGAACCATGACAATATCCCCCGCCAAATCTGATCCTTGTCCACAAGGATCAAAGGTAGGAAACTTTCGACAAAGAAATGCGACATCTTCCCATGTGGTGAAATCAAGGTCTTGGTTCTGCCACTGCACCAAAACCTGGGGAAAGTCAACCCATTCCTCATCTATACATGCCGATCGATGACTGCAATAGGACTGACCACAAAGCACTCATCGGAATCCACAGCCGGCAGTTTATCAGTTGGTGTTATCCTTCTGCCCAAACACTTTTTAAGGAGAGAAACATGGAAAATTGGATGAATTTTTGAAGATTCTGGTAAGTCTAACTTATATGTCACTGCTCCTATCCTCTGCAAGATTGTATATGGCCCATAATATTTTGCAGAAAGTTTGAGATTGCGGCCCAACGACAATGAATTTTTGCGATAAGGCTGAAGTTTGTGATAAACCTTGTCACCAACTTCGAAGCTCCGGTCCTGCTGCTTCTTATCAGCATATAACTTCATTCGACCTTGAGCCTCGGTAAGATTCTCCTTGAGTTGAAGAGTAAATCTCCTGCGTTCCTCCATAACTTCTTTAGCTTCCACATTAGTCACATCAGTATACGATCCCATACCAGCTGATTTAGGGAAGAACCGTACAAAGCTTGAAAGGGAGTGCATTTGAACCTGGAGTTATTATTGGTGTTATACCAATACTCCGTGAGTGACAGCCACTTAAACCAATGTTTTGGGTACGAGCTGGTCATGCATCTTAGGTAATTCTCAACACACTGATTCAAGCGTTCCGTTTGTCCATCCGTCTGTGGATGGTAAGCAGTAGAGAGAGCCAAGGTAGTACCCATCAACTTGAACTGCTCCTTTCAAAAAGAGCTAGTGAACACCTTATCCCGATCAGAAACGATGACCTCGGAAGGACCATGGAGTTTATAAACACCATCCAAGAACAACTTAGCAACTGATTGTGCTGTAAAAGGATGAGAGAGACCAATGAAATGTCCATACTTGGTAAACCTATCAATCACCACCACTATAACGTTCTTTCCGAAAGATTTAGGCAACCCTTCAACAAAATCCATGGAAATTTCGGCCCAAGCCTTGGTGGGAATGGGCAGTGGCTGCAACAAGCCGGGATAATTGCCCACATCAGATTTATTCCGCTGACACACATCACAGTCAAATACCACTGTTTGAACATCATGCTTCATTCACGGCCAAAAGAAATAGCTTTTCAGATGCATATAAGTTCCTAAAATACTAGAATGACCACCATAAGCAGTATTATGCATCTCTGTAACCAAGGATTCGCAGAGGGAAGGATCAAGCCCGACTACAATCTGACCCTTATATCTGAGAATACCCATTTCAAATTTTTAATTCACATGGCTAGAAGGATCAGTAGCCAAAGAAGGAAGAATTTTAGTAATATGTGCATCATCCTTGTAGCTCAACATTACTTGTTGAATCCATAGGGGTGTGATAGTAGAGATGACAGAGCAAATTTCATCAGTAGGTGTACACCTAGATAATGCATTTGCAACTTTATTATCCACTCCTTTAGTATACTGTATTTCATAAGTAAATCCCAACAGCTTGGCCAGCCACCTCTGCTGGATTGAATTTATCGATTTTTGATCAAATAAGTGCCTCAAGGCCTGCTAATCTATTTTAATGATGAACCTTTGGCCTTGTAGGTAAGTCTTCCATTCTTGGACTGCCATCACCACGGCTAGAAACTCCCTCTCATAGATTGAAAGCACTTGATTTTTTGGATAAATGACCCTGCTTATAAAAGCAATGGGTCTATGATTCTGCATGAGCACTGCTCCAACCCCATAACCACTTGCATCAGTCTCAATCACAAATGGTTGAGAGAAATCTGGCAAAGCTAGTACCGGAGCAGTAGTCATAGCTTCTTTCAACCTCTTGAAAGCAGCCTCAGCCTTTGAATTCCATTTGAATCCATCTTTCTGCAATAGTAAGGTAAGTGGCCTGCTAATATGCTTGTAGCCTTTAATAAACTTCCTGTAATACCCTGTTAATCCGAGAAAGCCCCTTAACTGTTTAACATTCTTGGGTGTAGACCAATTGAGCATGCTAGAGATCTTGCTGGGATCAGCAGATACCCCTTCTCCAGTGATAATATGCCCCAGATACTCTATGCTCTTTTGGATGAAGTGACATTTTCTCCTCTTAGCAAATAAGGAATGCTTCCTTAACAAATCTAAAACCTCTCTCAGATGTACCAAATGTATCTCACAAGTCCTACTATACACTAGTATGTCATCAAATAATACTAGCACACTTTTCCTTAGATACTCACTGAAAACCCTGTTCATCAAGGATTGAAAAGTAGCTGGCGCGTTACAAAGTCCAAAAGGCATCACTAAGAATTCATAATGGCCTTGATGTGTGTTGAAGGCTGTGAGGTATCTATCAGCAGGATTTACTAGGATTTGGAAGTACCATGACCTCAAATCCAATTTAGAAAAGAATTGAGCCCCACCTAGCTCATCAAGCAATTCATCAATAACAGGTATTGGATAGCCATTCTTCACAATCAGGAAGTTTAAATACCTATAATCAACACACATTCTCCAAGTGTTGTCCTTCTTTTTGACCAAGATCACTGGAGCAGCAAAAGGGCTAGTACTGTGTTGAATGATGCCATCTTTTAGCAACTCCTTTACTATTTTTTTTATGTCTTCCTTGTGATGATGTGAAGACCTGTAAAGATGTTGTTGTCTTGGTAAACTGTTGGGTTTAAGAGTAATGTGGTGCTCCACCCCACACGAAGGAGGTAGACCCAGGGGTTTAGAAAACACATCACCATATTCTTCTAAGAGGGCCAACAAAGCAGTATGTGGTGCATCCAGCTGCTGCTCTATTAATGAAAAATTTGGGAAGCAAATAAAATAGATTTCCTCAACCTCTGCTAGATTCTTGTGAACTAAGGAGTCTAGAGCTGGCCCTGAGTCTATCATGCACTCAATTATCAGATTCACCGCCTGCAATTTAATCATTTTGCCCCTAACATGGACAGTGCAAGTAACTTTCTTATAATCAAGAAAAATAGGAGTGCAATGCTCCAACCAGTCACTGCCCAATATAATATACCCTTCATGTTCCAACAACCTGAGTGGATATTTAAATTCATGGCCCTGAACCTCCCAAGTGAAATCCTTAACCACCTGGGTACTGACCAACTGCTGACCATTAGCCACCTTAACCAACACAGGAGAATCAGTAGAAATCTTATTGTTCAAAGACCGAGCAGTGATGCTTTTGATGAAACTGAACTAGCTGCCAGTGTCAATCAAGAGCTGCACTTTCTTCACTTTTACTTCACCAATAATTCTCATAGTTTTGGTGCCACTGTTACCAGTAATGGCATTGACAGAGACCTCTGTTTTTGGTATTTGTTCACTCTCGGGAATTGGTTCCTACTCAGGTAGCTCTAGCTCCACCTGCTCATGACTTTGCTGAATGTAAGCTAACTCTTGTTCCTCTGACATAGCCATGTAAAACACTTTGGGTTTGCAATTATGGCCAAAGACATAAGGGCCATCAAAATTATAGCATAACCTCTTTTTCCTCATAGCCGCCATCTCGGCACTAGTGAGTAGCTTAATGGGTACTTTAGTGCTACTGGAGTTCTGTGGTTTCTGCGCCCCCAAACTCTCAAGCTTCTTATAGTTGGTACTCTGGTTGCTAAAGATTTTAGGAGTTGGTTTGACTCTCTTGGCTAGAGCATCCAAGGTGAGTACCTATTTCTGGCCAATCTCAATGGCATCCTGCAACGATTGTGGCTTGAACAGCAATAGGAAGCTCTGCATCTCTTTAGTTAGTCCACTGATAAAGCAAGCTACAAAGTATTCCTCAGAATATTCCATGTGATTACTCAGCATCAAACAAAATCTTAATTCTTCAAACTTTTCCACATACTGTGCATAAGAACTAGTTTGCTTTGTATTTTTAAATTCCATAATAACCTTCACATCATTGATATCATCAAATCTAGAAGCTACAACCTCTAGAAATTGAACCCAAGTGATATCCAATATATTTTCTGTAATGACCCGACTTTTTATTAAGGATTATATACTTTTAATTACTGATTTAAGGATTTATTATGGCAATTAGAGTTCAGCATCCATTTATAAAATACGAACTTATATGAATTTGATAATTTATATATGTGATGATTTATTTTTTTATTTTCAATAGATGATGCACTCAAAGTATATTTTGAGTCCATTAATTTATTGTGGAGAATTTAACACTGAAGTGTTAAATATGAATCTTTTATCGATTGTTTACTTAAGCCCATGAGTAATTTAATTTATGTTAGAAGCAAGCTCAAATGGATTTTATGCTTCCATAAGAATTAGGCTTATATGTCTTAATGTATTTAAATGAGTTTGGAACCATATAATTAATATATTAATCTCTTAGATTTTTTTTAATGATTAAAGTTGAATAATCCTAGCATGCTGAAGAAATTCTTACTACGCATGCTGAAGGAAATTCTTCAGTCTTACATGCCAGCTGAAGAAATTGGAGCGCATGCTGAAGGAAATTCTTCAGTCTTACATGCAGGCTGAAAGTGTTCATACCTGTAAGCTGAAGAATTTCCATCCAAGCCACCCCATTTTTTTTCTTTATAACCTACACCATTTTCCAGCCAATTCCCACCTCTCACATTCATCTACCATCTCTCTCGCAGCCAAGAAACGACACCACATCTTTCATCATTCAAGGTTTATATTTCTAATTTATATATTATCCTTCAATTGTATACATCAATTCCAGAATACCAACACATGCTCATTAACTCAGATTTACATATGCTTTGATAAATGAAGAAAATGAGTAGCAAATTCATAGATTTACAGTTACTAAATATGTACTTGTGAACTGAAGTTACAAGGAAAGAGTTAAAACTTTTATTTGAGCAATTACAGTTTATGAGTCTCGCACAAAAAAACCTTTGTGTTGGCTGATTGCGTGTGTGAGTCGAGGTCAGGGGGAGGGCAGCCTCGGTGGCTCGTCGTCGCCGGCGGTTGACGGACGGCGACGGAGCCGCGGTTGTCTCCGATCTGCCAAGAAAGGGAAAGAGGAGTTTCATTTTTAATTTAAAATGAAATGAGAATAGGGAGATCCGGGGCTTACCTTTGTGAGACGGTGCTCGGCTCCTCACAGCGACTCACGGCGACGGCGACGGCGACTCCAGGAGAGACGGCTGCCGGATTCTTGCTGCCAACGGCAGCGGCTGACGGCGGCGCTCCTCCAGCGAGCTGCTGGCCGTCGATCGCAGGCCAGCCAGCGGCAACTCCGGGCGAGCAGCAGCAGCTCCAGGCGCGACAGCTCGACTCCCGGCGAGGCAGCAGCAGCTCCAGCGGCTTCCAGTCGACGGTGCTCGCCAAGATCCAGTTGCAGCGGCGGCGGATCTGCCATGGAGGAGAGGCGGAGGCGACGGAGCGGCGGCGTGGTTGTGCGGCTGACTTCCAGCGGCCGAGAAAGCGAGAGAGATAGAGGAGAAGAGGGGGGGAAGAGTTCAGGGAGAGAGGAGGAGAGGCCGCGCCGCTCGCCGGCGGCGACGGCGCCGTTGAACGGCAGCGGTGGCGGCAGATCGAAGAGAGAGAGCAGAGAGAGTAGAGAGAGAGAGATCCGAGAGTTAGAGAGAGAGAGAAGCTTGAATGTGTGTGTTTGAGTGTTTGTGTGTGTATATTTAGGTTAGAAAAGGGGGCCGGGTTTCAGCCGGGTTTGGGCCGGGTTTGAGCCGGGTTTCAGCCGGGTTTGGGCCGGGTTTGAGCCGGGATTGGGCCGAAAATATTGGGCTCCCTCTTGGGCCGATTTAATTAAACTCTTGGGCCGATTTAATTAAACTCTTGGGCCGATTTAATTAAATTGTTTGGGCCTTATTCAAAGAAAAACATGATAGACTTAATTTATCTAATTAATTTGGGCTTATATCTATTTAAATTATTTGAGCTCTTAATTATTAATTTAAATTGAGCTTGATTAATTTAATTATATATTGACCTTTAAATTAATTATTTAAATGGAGTTCTTTATTTCAAGTAATTATAAATGGATTATAAAATGAAATATTTCGAGTTAAACTCTCATTTAAATTAATTCTTTTCAAATGACTTATTAATATGGATTATTTGAAAATGATTAAACGATTTTAAAAAAAATAAGAAAGCATGATCTATGATGATATAATTTATCTATGTAATATTATAGGATTTGTTTTTAAATGACGGAATATTTGACTTGATGGCATAAATAGAACGAGTTATGATTAATGCGCATGTTGATGTTCGAATAAATAGTTTCGAACCTAAATGATAGTTATGTGATAATGTTTTGAGTTAAAGGTTTTGACGAGATAAGATTAATTCTTTCCAGTCCACATTAATTATTACTTGGACTCCTATTATTTATTAATAATGGGTCTCGAATTTATATTACTTGGGCTCCTACGATTTAATTGATGTTGGGCCTAATATTATTAATGCACTGGGCTTCGAATTTGTTCATTTGGGCTCGAATTAAATTCCTTTTGGGCCTAGTTTATTTTATTGGGCCGGAGATTAATTCAATTGGGCTTTGCTTATTTTATTTCCATTGGGCTAATATATATATATTGTTTGGACTCTATTATTTTTATAAATGGGCTCTTATTATTTATTTTGATTGGGCTTCTATTAATTGTTAATAATGAATTTATTATTTATTAGTTAAGCCCAATGAGATTTATTAATTTAGGCCCCATTATTTAATCCTAATTATTTTAATTAGTGATAAATTTTAAGACTTACTAATTATTAATTAGTAAGTGAATTAGATTATTTTAAGATGAGTAGATTATTAAAGATTAATAATCCGACCCCATAAGACGAGCTTTAATTCCTTAAATAGGATTAACATCTCATAATTTAATTAAATGAATATGAGTCATGCATAATCATTTCATGCATCCTCATTTATTGAGATTTTTCGAGAATTAGAATCTTATTTTATTTTCTCGAATTAAAGGTCAAGCACCAGAGTTAGAGCTAAACCGTGAGTCTGCTATTCAGGTAGGCTTTCTACGTATAAACTAAAATTATATATTAGAATTGTTAAGACTTTATGCTTATGAATTTAAATGATATTGTCAATGCCTAAATGCTTTATGTTTTATTATTAATTGCCTATCTGATGTTAATCGAATTCGGATTCTGGATGGGACCGCAAATCCCTTCGGAATTAGTGTACACCTTGTGATCGTGAGTCATCTAGCGGGTTGGCCGATCATAGTGTCCGTAGAGGGAGGCCTCCCTCTCGGCACGAGTTACTGATATGGTGATTAATGATATAAAATACCTGCGCGGGTTATTGATGAAAGAAATGATATTATGTTTGGTAAATACGAGTCTTTAAAAGAAAACCCTCGTATATTACTACTATTGAAAGGCTTGACAATAAAATATTATGCATGTATGTAAATTTCGGCAAGTGTCCACTAAGTACTTTTGTACTTAGCCCTGCATGTATTTTTAAATGTGCAGGTTGAGCGGTGATCGAGGGTGTAGTGTGCAAGCGGAGCTTTGTCAAACTAGGATGATTACCTCAGAGTAGAGTATATGTCTTCATACATATACTCAAATTGTTATTCCGCTGCGAACACTGATTATGTTAAGATATTATGTCAAACAATATGTATTATTGAATAATGTACTAAAACTATTGAGTACCCCGTTTTGGGATAATATTATGTACGGTCCCCTTGTGGCCTTCATTGATATCTAGATATTTCGATTGATTTCCTTATACAAGTCGAGTCATCAAGAAACCGAATATGCCCCTTTCTTACTCCCGCTCCTAAATTCCCTCCCTTAGTCGCGGTTTCCCCGAATTTGCTATCCTTAGCAAGTGCGGTCGTGACAGAATGGTATCAGAGCATTTCTTTTGCTCTGAGTACTACTCATTCCTTCTAAGTTGAGTCTAGATTAAGTAAGTAAATACACTTTGAACTAGTTGACAAAAGCTTGGCACTACATCTCGTCACGCTCAACGGAGGTTATGGTAAGTACTTTCAAGTTTTAATTAAGTTAATTTCTTGAAATGTATGAAGCATGAATAAGTATGACTATGGTATGAATCACAAGAACTTAGAACTGTTAAGTTATATATGCTCACTCTCACGACGGAACATAGAAGAGAACTTAGGGAGATGCCTTAACTTTTTCTTCATGTTACGATGACATCGACAATGACGGTCGAAATAGAGAAAGAAGAATTACACGAAGGGTCACATGATGAAACCACGAGCATGAAGATTGAGCAGCGTAACGAACGCCAATAGTACGTTGATGGCATGGGCATAGCTTAAATATTCGAGTGTTTTTCTACGATGAGATCTCGAATTAGCCTGGCCTTTTGAACTTATTTTGTTGAAACTTTTAGTGCTCGTTGCTAGATTTAAGAAAATATCATCATCACATAACAAGCCCTAAGTTCGGGAAACAACGACACTAGAACTATATGATAGTCGAATTGGTAATCTGTGATTAAGTATTAAGAACCTGTATGGCTTGTGTAAATGCTAGATTTAGATGATGAGGTGTTTTTGCACGTTATGGTTATTGAACCAAACTTGTTTTCCGATTTTAGATATTTAGAACCTTATCGCCTTAAGTTACTTGTCGTGTGCTACTTTTGACGATAGAATTTCCTTTGTTAGATGGCGAGAACTGTTTTCACCCGACGACGACCACTGCCCCCATGGGCTAGTCCAGAGGAGGTCGAGCGGTCCTACCGCACCTATGCTCCATGTCACGGGGATAACCTCGGACAGTTCCTCGCAGGTTTTCACAGACACTGGGTCGAGGCGAGTGCACATGGAGTATCAGGATATGACGGTATCCAGAGGTTGATCTTACTGTTACCTTCCGAGTGGCAGGGATGGGCTAGGCAGATCTCTACCCAATATATCTTTCGCCGAGAAAATTACCACGACCTCATGGGAGACTTCCCTAGCTTTATTGCGGAGCTTCAGATCTGTTTCACTTTGTGGGGCCGCGCCCCTCTAGGGCCCTACATCCTTCCGGGAGACTACGTACAGGTGGGGACGCCTTTGCCAGCGGAGACACCCGCTACTGCCCCTGAGTCTCCGATGGCCTTGCCACGAGATTCTCCACCACGAGCCTCAGTTCTAGGGCGCCGTGGTAGGCACGATGACGAGGCAGGCCCTTCTCGTCCACGGGCTCGTAGAGATTTCCCATCGCCTCCTGACTCAGCGATCCGAGCTACTACTCCTCCACCACCACTGATACCTACGATAGACGCAAGGTTTGAGGCTGCCATGGCAGATGTCGACAGGGTCATGGCCAACATGAGGGAGTTTCTAGATAGGGGCAAATACCCTATGCAGGAGGATGACGATACAGCGCAGTATGGTACGATAAGGATTACTCGTCCTGAACCCGTGCCACCTCCAGCTCCGATCAAGCCTCGTGCCACGGCCAGGATCAGCACCAGAGACGATCCGATCCGTGAGATTGTGGACGATATCTTCCGCTCAGCTCAGATCATGCAGGAGACAGGCGAGGGCCAGGGAGAGACTCCGTTGCCCAGCTGGGAGCCGGGCGAGGATGAGGAGGAGGACCCCGAGGAGGATCCAGAAGAGGACCCCCTGGCGTCACCGAGGAACAGTCGTACCGCGACTCAGAGTTCACAAATTTGATAGTTTTAGCTTGTGGATGTACTCCGGAAACGATAATTCGTTCCAATGACTATGTTTTTATTTATGTTGTTTCTAGCTAGCATTAGTACGGAAATGTTGGTCTCTAGGACGTTCCGTGAATAAAAACCCTTTTGTGATTGCTTAACTAGTAAGCCGGTACATCATAAGGAATACTGGATAGACTTTACTTACATTTTGGGTTGACAATGTAAAAGCCCTCAATAAGACAATTTTCCATGAGATATAAATGACCCTAGCATGGGTTTTCTACGACGATCCCGTGTATGTTTTATGTTTCTCTACGGGTTTTATTTTTCACGAGTCAGTTAAGAATGTAGTAACTTTGAATAATGTGACTTGTGTATGCGACGGTTCCTGTTAATATCTTAGTTTTGGAGTTATGATAAGTTTAATTTAACAAACAGTTCTTTATTAATTGCCTTAGAGATTCCTGTATAGAATGTATTAAAAAGGGTGTTTGTAATTTGCAGAATGCCGCCTAAACGAGGTCGCCCCCCTAGGAGAAACGTTAACAATAATGGAAATCGCGATGAAATACCTGAAGGGCGGCGAAACGACAGGGAACCTACCCCACCCCCTCCACCCCCTGCTAGAAGGACTGAAGAACTGTTTCTTCGACAGAATCCGCCCACATTTACTGGGACAGGCGACCCAGCCGAGGCCGAAGCTTGGATACGCGCCTTGGAGCGTATCTTCACTTTCCTACACTGCACGGAAGAGGAGCGACTCTCGTGTATGTCTTTCCAACTAGCCGGATCGGCTGACTTTTGGTGGGAAGCCCGCCGAAAGACTCTGACTCCCGAACAATGGGCAGCATACACTTGGGAAGACTTTAAGACGGGATTATATGATAAGTATATTCCCAAGAGCTACAGAAAGAAGAAGGAGGCTGAGTTTTATAGCCTGAAACAAGGGAAGAAGACGGTGACAGAGTATGACAGAGAGTTCTGCGATCTATCGCGTTATGCTCCGCAACAGGTGGATACTGATGAGAAAATGGCGGAGAAATTTTGTGCCGGTCTGAGGCACGAGATTCGGATGACTCTAGCTAGTCATGGTGGACTCTCATACACTGAGTCTTTGAACAGGGCACTGGACATCGAAGCTGCGATGCCAGTAGAAAGGTTGGCTCCATCACAGACCCCAGCGCCAGCCAACCCACCTGCACGCCCTCAGAACTTTAAAGGGAAGCGCAACTGGAACGACCGTAGAGGAAATGAAAACCAGACTAACAAGAGGCCATGGCAAGGAAATGCGCCGTTTGGACAATATCAGCAACAAGGACAGGGGAAACAACAGGGTCCTGCCCCAGCTGGAGGCAGCCAAAGACAAAATGAAGTTCCCCTTTGTCCAAAATGCCACAAACCACATCGTGGTGTCTGTAAGGCTGGAACTGACAGTTGCTACACGTGTGGCCAGAAGGGCCACTACTCCTCACAATGCCCCAACAAACAGCAGGGCGCGGCAATCAGGGCCACTTATGCCCAGCCCCTGCAAGCAGTTCAAGGGCAACACCAGCCCCGCCAACAACAGCCATACCAGCAGCAATACCAATACCAGCCCCGCCAACAACAGCCATACCAGCAGCAATACCAACACAAGAACCAACAGCGCCAACAGCAACAAAGGCGGCAACAACCATTGCCGCAGCAGGCGAGAGCCTTTGCTCTCACCCAAAACCAGCCCGAGAAAAACCAAGGAAACCTGGCAGGTATGGGCAAGCTTAAAGGTTTTTCCATAATGATTCTGTTCGATACTGGTGCCTCGCATTCTTTTATATCTGCCCCTTGCGTAGATACCTTAGAAATCGAATCAGAACGAGCTAAGTGTGCCTTAAGAATCACTACACCCTCAGGAGGAAGATCTACCACCACACATGTTTGCTCGAACGTAGAATTTGAAATAGGAGAACTTAAGATGGTAGCGAACAATCTTAATATTCTGCTCATGTGGGACGTAGATATAATCTTAGGAATGGACTGGCTAGCTGAGAATCACGCCACCATCCTTTGTAGTGAACGAAAAATTTCTATTCGACCACCTGGAAAGGAACCGACGGAATTTCACGGCATAGGTATGAAGAAAAGAGTACCAGTGATATCCGCATTACAAGCCAGAAAAGAGATGATGAAGGAAGGAAGCACAGCTTATCTCGTCTACCTAAACGGGGAAGCTAGTGAAGACAAGAAGGTGGAAGATGTAGCAATAGTACGAGACTTTCCAGAAGTTTTTCCTGAAATATTGCCAGGACTACCTCCAGACAGGCAACTAGATTTCACCATTGATCTAGAACCTGGATCTGCCCCAGTATCAAAGGCACCGTACAGGATGGCCCCAAAGGAACTACAAGAATTAAAGGTGCAACTACAGGAACTCTTGGACTTGGGTTTCATCAGACCCAGTGTCTCGCCTTGGGGAGCGCCTGTACTCTTTGTCAAGAAGAAAGATGGAACCATGAGAATGTGCATTGATTATCGAGAGTTGAACAAACTGACGCTTAAAAACAAATACCCTCTCCCAAGGATAGATGATTTGTTCGATCAACTCAAAGGAGCCAGTGTATTCTCAAAAATAGATTTAAGGTCTGGGTATCATCAACTGAAGATCAGACCAGAGGATATATCTAAGACCGCTTTCCGCACAAGATATGGTCACTATGAATTCGTTGTCATGCCATTTGGTCTAACCAATGCACCGGCAGTATTCATGGACCTCATGAATCGAGTTTTCCATCCATACTTAGACAAATTTGTCTTAGTGTTTATAGATGATATCCTCATCTATTCTAAGAATGACCAAGAGCATGAAAATCATTTAAGAATCATCCTGGAGACATTAAAGACGGAGAAGTTGTTCGCCAAATTCAGCAAGTGCGAATTTTGGTTGAAAGAAGTAATGTTTCTAGGGCACATCGTATCAGCAGATGGAATCAAGGTGGACCCCGCCAAGGTGCAAGCAGTGCGCGAGTGGAAATCACCAACCACACCTAATGAAATCCGAAGTTTCTTAGGTTTGGCAGGATACTACCGGAGATTCATCGAAGGATTCTCTAAAATAGCGAGACCAATGACGCAATTACTTCGCAAAGGAATCAAGTATAAGTGGAACGAAGAGTGTGAAGCCAGCTTCCAAGAGCTGAAGAAGAAATTGACAACTGCACCAGTGCTAGCAGTTCCAGCAGCCGATAAAGAATACGTGATCTTCACGGACGCGTCCAAAAATGGGCTAGGTTGTGTGTTGATGCAAGAAGGAAAGGTCATTGCCTACGCCTCGCGACAACTAAGGCCACATGAATTGAACTACCCCACTCATGATCTGGAACTAGCAGCAATTGTGCATGCTTTGAAAATTTGGAGACACCATCTATACGGAGTTAGATGTGAAATCTTCACTGATCACAAAAGCCTTAAGTATTTTTTCGAGCAGAAAGACTTGAACATGAGACAGAGAAGATGGCTCGAGCTCGTGAAGGATTACGACTGCGGTATCAACTACCACCCGGGAAAAGCTAATGTAGTAGCTGATGCTTTAAGTCGTAAAACTCAATCCGAGTTAGGACTTCTTCTCACTCAAGAGGACACGCTTGTAAGGGATTTTGACAAATTGAAGATAGAAGTGGTTCAACCACCGGCAACGACAAGAGCAATTATTGCAACTCTAGTAGCCGTCCCAGACCTCAGAGAAAGGATCGTCAGTGCCCAGAGAGCGGATGAGAGCTTGGAAAAAGTTCGTCTCAAGATCCGAACAGGCACGCCAGGAGGCTACCAAGAGGCAACGGATAACGCAGTTCTTTTTGAAGGAAGATTGTGTGTTCCCCATAACGAGGAACTCAGAAACGAGATCATGAGTGAAGCTCATGACACGCCCTATACCGCTCATCCCGGAAGTACCAAAATGTACCAAGATCTAAAACAGAAGTTTTGGTGGGACGGGATGAAACGAGATATAGCCTCGTTTGTAGAGCGTTGCCTTGCATGCCAGCAAGTGAAAGCTTTACATCAACGACCATATGGGAAATTACAGCCATTGGAAATCCCAGAATGGAAGTGGGAGCACATAGCGATGGATTTCGTGACGGGTCTACCCAAGACAAATAGGGGCAACACAGCTATTTGGGTAATAGTAGACCGTCTCACAAAGAGCGCTCATTTTATACCGATTCCAATTACCCATGGATCGGAGAAACTAGCCCAACTGTACATTCGTGAGATTGTACGGCTACATGGAATACCAATATCCATTACTTCAGATAGAGATTCAAAATTTACTTCTAGATTTTGGATCAGTTTACAGAAAGAGTTGGGAACGAGATTAAACTTTAGCACCGCCTTTCACCCTCAAACAGATGGACAATCAGAAAGGACAATTCAGACCCTTGAAGATATGTTGAGGACAGTGGTGCTAGACCGAGGAGGAAGTTGGGAATCAGTGCTGCCATTAATCGAATTCGCCTACAACAATAGTTACCAGGCAACCATTGATATGGCACCTTATGAGGCGCTGTATGGAAGGAAGTGTAGATCACCACTTTACTGGGATGAAGTGGGTGAAAGAAAGATCCTTGGGCCAGATGCAGTAAGCGAGATGATTGAGACCATCCGCCAGATTAGAGCAAGAATTAAAGAGGCCCAGGACAGACAGAAGTCTTATGCTGATACCCGACGAACTGAACTACAATTTCAGATTGGAGACAAGGTTTTCCTTAAAATATCACCCTCGAAAGGGATCGTTAGATTCGGTGTTAAGGGTAAGTTGAGACCCCGTTTTGTAGGACCTTATGAGATCCTTGAAAGAATAGGTCCCGTAGCGTATAGGTTGGCACTGCCACCTAGCTTTGGAAACGTCCACAATGTGTTCCACGTGTCACAGCTGAGACGGTACGTGTTTGACCCCAAACACGTGATTCACCAAGATGAAATGATTCTTAACCCAGACTTGACGTACGAGGAAAAACCTGAAGCCATTTTGGACCGAAAGGTGCAAGAGTTAAGGAATAAATCGATCGCGTCAGTCAAAATACTGTGGAGACACCATGGACCGGAAGAAGCAACGTGGGAACTTGAGGACCAGATGAAAGAAAAATACCCAGAACTTTTCACATAGGTATGCAAATTTCGGGACGAAATTTCTTTTAAGGGGGATAGTATGTAATGACCCGACTTTTTATTAAGGATTATATACTTTTAATTACTGATTTAAGGATTTATTATGGCAATTAGAGTTCAGCATCCATTTATAAAATACGAACTTATATGAATTTGATAATTTATATATGTGATGATTTATTTTTTTATTTTCAATAGATGATGCACTCAAATATATTTTGAGTCCATTAATTTATTGTGGAGAATTTAACACTGAAGTGTTAAATATGAATCTTTTATCGATTGTTTACTTAAGCCCATGAGTAATTTAATTTATGTTAGAAGCAAGCTCAAATGGATTTTATGCTTCCATAAGAATTAGGCTTATATGTCTTAATGTATTTAAATGAGTTTGGAACCATATAATTAATATATTAATCTCTTAGATTTTTTTTAATGATTAAAGTTGAATAATCCTAGCATGCTGAAGAAATTCTTACTACGCATGCTGAAGGAAATTCTTCAGTCTTACATGCCAGCTGAAGAAATTGGAGCGCATGCTGAAGGAAATTCTTCAGTCTTACATGCAGGCTGAAAGTGTTCATACCTGTAAGCTGAAGAATTTCCATCCAAGCCACCCCATTTTTTTTCTTTATAACCTACACCATTTTCCAGCCAATTCCCACCTCTCACATTCATCTACCATCTCTCTCGCAGCCAAGAAACGACACCACATCTTTCATCATTCAAGGTTTATATTTCTAATTTATATATTATCCTTCAATTGTATACATCAATTCCAGAATACCAACACATGCTCATTAACTCAGATTTACATATGCTTTGATAAATGAAGAAAATGAGTAGCAAATTCATAGATTTACAGTTACTAAATATGTACTTGTGAACTGAAGTTACAAGGAAAGAGTTAAAACTTTTATTTGAGCAATTACAGTTTATGAGTCTCGCACAAAAAAACCTTTGTGTTGGCTGATTGCGTGTGTGAGTCGAGGTCAGGGGGAGGGCAGCCTCGGTGGCTCGTCGTCGCCGGCGGTTGACGGACGGCGACGGAGCCGCGGTTGTCTCCGATCTGCCAAGAAAGGGAAAGAGGAGTTTCATTTTTAATTTAAAATGAAATGAGAATAGGGAGATCCGGGGCTTACCTTTGTGAGACGGTGCTCGGCTCCTCACAGCGACTCACGGCGACGGCGACGGCGACTCCAGGAGAGACGGCTGCCGGATTCTTGCTGCCAACGGCAGCGGCTGACGGCGGCGCTCCTCCAGCGAGCTGCTGGCCGTCGATCGCAGGCCAGCCAGCGGCAACTCCGGGCGAGCAGCAGCAGCTCCAGGCGCGACAGCTCGACTCCCGGCGAGGCAGCAGCAGCTCCAGCGGCTTCCAGTCGACGGTGCTCGCCAAGATCCAGTTGCAGCGGCGGCGGATCTGCCATGGAGGAGAGGCGGAGGCGACGGAGCGGCGGCGTGGTTGTGCGGCTGACTTCCAGCGGCCGAGAAAGCGAGAGAGATAGAGGAGAAGAGGGGGGGAAGAGTTCAGGGAGAGAGGAGGAGAGGCCGCGCCGCTCGCCGGCGGCGACGGCGCCGTTGAACGGCAGCGGTGGCGGCAGATCGAAGAGAGAGATCAGAGAGAGTAGAGAGAGAGATCCGAGAGTTAGAGAGAGAGAGAAGCTTGAATGTGTGTGTTTGAGTGTTTGTGTGTGTATATTTAGGTTAGAAAAGGGGGCCGGGTTTCAGCCGGGTTTGGGCCGGGTTTGAGCCGGGTTTCAGCCGGGTTTGGGCCGGGTTTGAGCCGGGATTGGGCCGAAAATATTGGGCTCCCTCTTGGGCCGATTTAATTAAACTCTTGGGCCGATTTAATTAAACTCTTGGGCCGATTTAATTAAATTGTTTGGGCCTTATTCAAAGAAAAACATGATAGACTTAATTTATCTAATTAATTTGGGCTTATATCTATTTAAATTATTTGAGCTCTTAATTATTAATTTAAATTGAGCTTGATTAATTTAATTATATATTGACCTTTAAATTAATTATTTAAATGGAGTTCTTTATTTCAAGTAATTATAAATGGATTATAAAATGAAATATTTCGAGTTAAACTCTCATTTAAATTAATTCTTTTCAAATGACTTATTAATATGGATTATTTGAAAATGATTAAACGATTTTAAAAAAAATAAGAAAGCATGATCTATGATGATATAATTTATCTATGTAATATTATAGGATTTGTTTTTAAATGACGGAATATTTGACTTGATGGCATAAATAGAACGAGTTATGATTAATGCGCATGTTGATGTTCGAATAAATAGTTTCGAACCTAAATGATAGTTATGTGATAATGTTTTGAGTTAAAGGTTTTGACGAGATAAGATTAATTCTTTCCAGTCCACATTAATTATTACTTGGACTCCTATTATTTATTAATAATGGGTCTCGAATTTATATTACTTGGGCTCCTACGATTTAATTGATGTTGGGCCTAATATTATTAATGCACTGGGCTTCGAATTTGTTCATTTGGGCTCGAATTAAATTCCTTTTGGGCCTAGTTTATTTTATTGGGCCGGAGATTAATTCAATTGGGCTTTGCTTATTTTATTTCCATTGGGCTAATATATATATATTGTTTGGACTCTATTATTTTTATAAATGGGCTCTTATTATTTATTTTGATTGGGCTTCTATTAATTGTTAATAATGAATTTATTATTTATTAGTTAAGCCCAATGAGATTTATTAATTTAGGCCCCATTATTTAATCCTAATTATTTTAATTAGTGATAAATTTTAAGACTTACTAATTATTAATTAGTAAGTGAATTAGATTATTTTAAGATGAGTAGATTATTAAAGATTAATAATCCGACCCCATAAGACGAGCTTTAATTCCTTAAATAGGATTAACATCTCATAATTTAATTAAATGAATATGAGTCATGCATAATCATTTCATGCATCCTCATTTATTGAGATTTTTCGAGAATTAGAATCTTATTTTATTTTCTCGAATTAAAGGTCAAGCACCAGAGTTAGAGCTAAACCGTGAGTCTGCTATTCAGGTAGGCTTTCTACGTATAAACTAAAATTATATATTAGAATTGTTAAGACTTTATGCTTATGAATTTAAATGATATTGTCAATGCCTAAATGCTTTATGTTTTATTATTAATTGCCTATCTGATGTTAATCGAATTCGGATTCTGGATGGGACCGCAAATCCCTTCGGAATTAGTGTACACCTTGTGATCGTGAGTCATCTAGCGGGTTGGCCGATCATAGTGTCCGTAGAGGGAGGCCTCCCT
This sequence comes from Salvia miltiorrhiza, assembly GCF_028751815.1. Classification (NCBI taxonomy): domain Eukaryota; kingdom Viridiplantae; phylum Streptophyta; class Magnoliopsida; order Lamiales; family Lamiaceae; genus Salvia; species Salvia miltiorrhiza. The sequence continues at coordinate 46,746,934 of NC_080390.1, read as the reverse complement.
CTCGGCACGAGTTACTGATATGGTGATTAATGATATAAAATACCTGCGCGGGTTATTGATGAAAGAAATGATATTATGTTTGGTAAATACGAGTCTTTAAAAGAAAACCCTCGTATATTACTACTATTGAAAGGCTTGACAATAAAATATTATGCATGTATGTAAATTTCGGCAAGTGTCCACTAAGTACTTTTGTACTTAGCCCTGCATGTATTTTTAAATGTGCAGGTTGAGCGGTGATCGAGGGTGTAGTGTGCAAGCGGAGCTTTGTCAAACTAGGATGATTACCTCAGAGTAGAGTATATGTCTTCATACATATACTCAAATTGTTATTCCGCTGCGAACACTGATTATGTTAAGATATTATGTCAAACAATATGTATTATTGAATAATGTACTAAAACTATTGAGTACCCCGTTTTGGGATAATATTATGTACGGTCCCCTTGTGGCCTTCATTGATATCTAGATATTTCGATTGATTTCCTTATACAAGTCGAGTCATCAAGAAACCGAATATGCCCCTTTCTTACTCCCGCTCCTAAATTCCCTCCCTTAGTCGCGGTTTCCCCGAATTTGCTATCCTTAGCAAGTGCGGTCGTGACATTTTCATAGCCAAAAATTTGGAACCACTGCAAAGCCTTGCCCTCAAAATTATGCACAGCCAACTGGATCATATGCTCATCACTAAGAGCAGATGTGAGTTTAAAATAAGTGTTACACTTGATTATCCAAGAACTAGGATTAGATCCATCAAACTTAGGAAAATTCACCCTATGAAACGAGTTTCCTGTACTGCTTTGTGATTGATCTTACTTAAATTTGGAAGTATAAGTAGTAAAAGCAGATTTGGAACCAACACTTGATTGCAAATGAAATGGAGTTCTGCCCAAAATAGGTGTATCCCCTTTACCTTTATCCTTATTCATGTTCACTAACTGGAGTTGAAAATCTGCTAGTAATTTATAGATGATCGCACTTATGATCAATACCCGATATTCTCTGCTCCACCTTGTGATCCACAACCATGATTTGCTCGTGAATCTTCTCCTCTATCGTTGCTCGTTTCATAGTTTCAGCTTGTAGGATTTTATCGAGTTTCGTTTGTGCCTCTTGTAAATCCTTCATTCGTGTTGCCTCCGCCATAACTCAGCTCAAAATTCCGCTCATAGAAAGGTGGAACTTGGCTCTAGATACCAATTGTAGCGAACCCACTATTTTTTACGATTTTCTTATATAAATGAATCGTAAAACAAGGATATTAAGAAGAAGAATAAGAGACGTTGCAGAGAGGGATAGAACTGAGAGAGAGAATTGAGATTTCATTTATGAATACATGCTTCTTGCGCCACAAGGGTGACTTATAGAGGAAGTGGTCCCCTAAGAAACTTTGCTACAGTAATAACTAATTGAAAAAAAGTTAAAAACTAAATAAAAGTGATGCAACGTTTTTTTATTAAAGGAAACGCGACTTCTTCAGCCCGCACCGCATCTTCTAGCCACGTTTATGGCTCTAATCCCTAGCCACCTCCGAGTTAGTTAAAATACCTAACTCCTTCCCAACAACCATGCTAGCTCCATCTTCCATTACTTCCGGAACCATGACACATATGTTTTCTTAGCCTCGCCTTTGAATGTACTTCTATAAATCTATATAATATATAAAAGATGAGTTTAACGTCAACTTTTTCCCACCAAAATTTCTCTCTAATCACTTTTTTTTTATTCCCTTTTAAAAATCAGCAACTTTGATTTATAAAAAAAATATTTAATATGGATGTTAAATTAAAAATGATAACAAGATCTTTAATTTGATGTAAAAATTATAAAAAATAAATTTAAAATAAATAAGTTATTATCGTTTAAAATCACAAAATTATTATTTTTCCCTCCCCTTTTCTCATCTATCATCTCCTCTCTCCTATCTTATTTCTTTAAATGCCACGGTTCTTCATTTTTTTTTTTTTGCTATTTCATTCATTTTTCTATTTTTATTTTATTTTATTTTTTTGTTAGAAATTATTTTTAATATTTTCTATTTATATTTTTTATATTATAACAGTTTAATGCATCTAAAAAGATTAAAATTATATTTGTTCATTTTTATCAATTATAAATAATTAATTGGTAGTTAAAAAATTGAAAATTCAAATGTTTTCAGATTCATGTGTTTATTGAGATTACGCCGCTCATAACTTCGATTTTTTATTGAGATTTATATTTACATTTACTTATAATTAATATATATTTTATTTAATTAAAATATAGTTCAATTTCAATATTAGTTGTGCATCGTACGAGCGGGCATACTAGTTTTAGCATTAAAACCTACATTATTAGAAGATTAATGAAAACAATACTGCAAATGCACAATGCCTCTGGACGATAAGTCGATAACGAACAATGCTTTTATTTTTTCAGTATTTTTTTTACGGAGGAAAGAATAAAGATTCACAAAAAAATAAAACCAAAGTGCAGGATGCCCCTGACACTTACAAAGCAGACGACTTTTATTTTTCTTTGCGGAAAATAAATTGTAAACCCCCATATGCAAAATGAAAAACGGAAAAAAGGAGTGTGTGTGTGTGTGTTGGTCAAGCAGTAAGGGGTTAACGCCTGAGGTCAAAGGTCTTGGGTTCGAGTTCCATGTGGCGCGACCTTTAAATTTTTTTATTTAATACTATTAATTTATCAAAAAAAACACTAAAAATGATACATGTATTTGAAATTAGTTTTGATGCAGATTAGTAGAATGGGTGCATTAATTTTGACAAGTAATTTGGCCATAAAACTTCACCATAAAATTGGATTTAGCCAAAAGGATCAAAGTTTGAAACAATAAAATTGTTAACTTCGATTTAGTTACACCTAATTTTGTTGGTTATTGATTGGATTGTTTCGTGATTTAGGTAGTAAGATGATATCATTAATTGATTGGTCATATTCATGTTGATTGATGCAGATAACGCCATGGTGGAATTGTTCGAATATACAGAGCCCAAAAAATTTTTAGGTCCTAATTTTAGTTGTTTTGTAAATATAAGATAATTTGTTTTGAACTTATAACTGCAGGACAAATTTTTAAAATTTGGCATAAGTAAGATAAATTGACCTCGATCACCGAATTTATCCTGGAATTGTAAGCCCGAAAAAATTTGTCATACATTTACAAAACAGTCAAAATTACAAGCTTAAAAAAACTTTGGACTCTCAAATTTAATTTAATTCATCATATTTTATTTTCTTTCCCAACAATATAATATGCTTCCGTTTTAAAGTTCTTTGTCTCCCTTAAATATATTTCCTACTATTTTACATAAGTATGATAGAAAAAACAAAATCGAATTAAGTATCTTTTAAAAAAAAAGTTTATTGTTTTTGAAAGAGTTTAGTGCCCCAAATTACCACACGTAACACTGTGTAATTCGTAAGAGTAATGTTGATATAAATATTATCAACAGAATGTTAATAACATTGATACCAACATGCAACGGAAATTAAAGAACGCACAGGAATACTTTTTCACGGATTATATAAATATAATACGCAAGTGCCTCAAGGCTAAAAACGCTATGATCATCAACAATGCAAAGTACAGATTTGAGATCTCTTGGAGATCTATCTTTACAGATTGGTTGCCTAAGATAAATCAACTTATCTACTCATTCACTAGAATTTCGAATCAACACAAAACTAAAACACCCTGCTACGCTCCAATGGCCTTGTACTTCAATTCTTGCCCTTGACATCCCGTCAATACGAATGTTGAAACAACACAGCCGAATAATTCAGACAAAACAATATGCTACGCTCCAATGTCCTCGATCTTCAACCCTTACCCTTGACCTCCCGTCAATACAGAGTGAGCCTTTACAGATTGGCTTCCTAAGAACTGGTGTCATGTTTGCAGGCACAACAAGACAAAATGACGAGTTGGTTGTGAGCGAATGTTAGGTCGGTGAAAATGCACTCTAAAAACGTAAGGATGAATGAGGCTTCTTGTTGCTTTTATAGACCTTCATGTCATGGTTAGTTTCCTCCACTTTCCACTTCCAGAAGCTTCCTATAACCGCCGCAATGCACCTCCGAAACTGCCAGTCGACCAGTCTGGAATGTTGGTTGAAGAGATCATGGGTCCTGAAAAATAGGAACTAACAGCCCACTACTTTGGACCATGATAAACCTCCTTTCCACTTATTAAAAATGTGGTCAACAAGCATAAAACTTTTATTCCACAACCAAAGAATAATAAAACGTAAAAAGAAGGTAAAGATTAAATATACAATTACCAATGGAGAGTCAAAGTATAGAGTCAAGGCAGACTTTGGAATGTTGGTTGAAGCCTAGAAATGTTGACACCATGAATGTTATCAACATTCAACCCAACATTGTCGGAGTCAACATTGACTCTAACAGTTTTGTAGTGAAATCACTACAAAAATCGTTAACTTCGATTCATGTAACTTCTAAAAAGTTTATATCACTTTTAAATTAAAATAATTTTTAATGTAATTAAGGATAAGAAAATTTGTATCAATTTTAATATGAATTTATAAATAAAAATTAGTTATAGATCTAAAAATTAGAATTTTTAAATATTATATAGATTTATTTAATTATGTGAATGAATTGTTTATTTCTTTATGTAAATATATTTGTTGTTATATTTTTTTCTTTTATATTATTCGTATTTTCTTGATATTTTAATTAGTTTTGGGCTATTTAAATATGAACTTTTAATATAATATAGTTTGAAATTTTAAGAGCCCACTATTAATTTGGTATATTGATGGTTCAGTGTTACTAACTTCAATTATTTTCTTTTATTAAATTAGAGGTTTATTAAAAAAAGAAAAAGAAAAAAACAACCCTTGAAGGCACAAAGAAGCAGACTAAGGGTGCAAATCTCGAAAAGAGAAGAAAAAACTAAGGAACAAAAAACAACTAATATCGAAACTCAGGATAATCATCCATTTCATCCGACCAACGCCCATGGACAACATTATTCATTGCAATCATACTGGGCCTATTGGAAAGGTCAATCGCAAACTCCTTCGGCTTGCAACCCATTTCCTCCGCATTCCTAAGGCGATTTTTAATACATCCGTCTGGAATTATGTGTACAGGCGCTCTTCCCTTTCCCGAGCCCTTTGGACGACCACGTCCATGCTTCTGCTCCGAGAGCAGTTGCATCCCCTGATTAACCTGTTCCTCTAACCGAATTATACGATTCGCAATGTCCTTCGGAGTGGGATTGGTCTGCTTATCTCCCTCAACCTCCTTAATCGAAGAAATATCTGCCCCAACAACCGAATTCTGCTCCACCACCGCTCTTCCAATCTCTCCGGGAACTGAGGAAACAGTCCCTTGAATATCATCGTGCATCACCATTCCCATGTTGGTGTCGCTATCCGCAATAATCGTCTCCTCCTCGGAGCTATATTCACTAAGAGTCTTGTCATAAACTGAATTCTGTACCGGCTTCGTGGCAACCTCCAATAAAACCGGTCCTGTCGCCACATCCTTCCCATGCAACAAAACCGATTCATCAATAGCAAGTACATCGAATCTATTTCCCTTAGTTGTAGAATTCCCCCTCGAAGCCGGAGAACCTACAACCGAATCTTTCTCTGCCGATTCCGTCGGAGCAACCTGCTGCTGCTTCGTCAAAGGGGCAGCCTCCTGCTGCTGATAACACTCATGTTTCCATGGTTTTAGTGTTCATATGATGTCAATTTTATAGGAAACTGAGTGTTGGATGATTGTTTTATGCTTAATTTGCTTTATCTTTTGAAACATGTTTCTTACTCGAACTTTGAAGGAAATTTCAGGTTTATTGAGTTCGAATTTGGAAAACGTACCTGAAATAGAAGTTGTAGATCGTCTCGATACGAGTTCGTGAGCGCAAACAGATCATAAATCAGAGTTCGGACGAGAAAGTTATGACCAAAATAAGAAAGTTGCGCGCAACAGCGAAACGGCGGCGACCCCGCGGCGACCGGGCGGCCACCGCCGCCCGAAGAAGGATTTTTGGGAAGGATCCGGCGACCGGCCGGCGACTGCCGGGTAGCCCGCCGAGATTTCGGCGCTACCTCCGTATTTTTGCGTTTTTTAGGCGTTTTTCAAGTCCTTTTCGAGCTCAAACTCTGTATTTTACCCTGGTACTATAAATAGGTCTTCTTTTGACCTATTTTGGGGTTCCTTTTTCAGTCCCCAACTTTAGTTTTTCAATTTCATAGCTTTAGAATTTATTGCTTTCCAGTTTTTATTGCTTGGATTGGATTTCCACAAGATTGAAGATTCAAGCTGCTACAATTCTTCTTATTTAGTTTTTATATAATTCAGTTTTTCCAATTGCTTTCTTTTTAATTATGTTTATGCTTTCTTTTATTATGTCTGGCTAGTTTCACTTAGCTGATTCTAGGGTTTGTAAATAGTTGATTGAATTTATGTGATTTATTTGTTAATACCTTTGTGCCTTCCAGTTTATGATTAATAATTCCTGGTGCTTAAATTCTTGTGAATTATCTGATCAATAGTTTGCATGTTTAGCTATTCGGTTTGAGACCTAGCGGAGATAACTGTTTAGCGGATTCAGGAATGTATGATATGATTTTAACCTTGAGACCTAGCGGAGATAGGTGGATCATAGGGAGCTATTCTTAGGAGCTATTGGGAGTTAGTAGATTTTCTTAAGACCTAACGGAGATAGATAATTTACTAATCTACGATCGTTGCTGCTCTAGCGAGAGTGATTGATTAATTTAGTGATCTCTCATCATAACTGGATTAAACTGGTACATAGGATTAATAGATTTATTATGTGGATTTAGTTAATGAATTTACTACCCTAGGATCAGTTGTCTTTTAATATTCGAATTTTCCTACGTCTTTTTAATTATTGTTATTTGCGTTTTAGTTTAAAGTTAATTAAACCTTCCTTCTTTCGTTTGCCTGAATATTACTAGGGTGTAATTAGGATTACTTAGAGTGATTCGTCATAATAGTCCCTGTGGATACGATACTCGGTTACTTAATTTGTGCTACAATTGCACCGTGTTAGTTGCGGTAATTTGTTGCTAATAATTTAGTGATCAACTTTTTGGCGCCGTTGCCGGGGACTATTTAGAATTGACTTTAATATTTCTGATTAGACTTAAGCATTATTTCAGGCGTTATAAATTTTTATTTTATTTTATTTTTAGTTTTTAAAATTTCTGTTCTTGTTTGTTGTCTCAGGCCTGTATGATCACGAGATCCAAAGGAAAGGAACATCTAGTACCTTTGAACTTGGAAATCGAAAAGCAATACAAAAGAGACAACCGCGAAAAGAAGAAGCAAGCAATGGCAGAACAACATAATAACATGGACCTTGAAACTCTTGTGCGAGCCGTGACACACCTTCAGAGGCAGCTAGACGAAGAGAGAGAGCGCAACCGGGCTCCTCCACCAGAGCCACCACTGAATCATATGTATCAGCCTCGGGTTGATCAATTTCAAGGAGGCAAATGGGGACCAACTGTGCAGGCCAACACATTCGAGCTGAAGCCGGGATTGATAAACATGGTGCAAGCTGAGCAGTTTAGTGGAGCGGCTTCTGAAAACCCACATGCTCACATTACTCAGTTTCTAGATATCTGCGACACTATTAAGCAGAATGGAGTGCCACCAGATGCCATCAGAATGAAGATGTTTGGATTCTCTCTCAGGGACAGAGCGAAGGAGTGGTTCAAGAGTTTGGACAGAGGTGCTATTACTGGATGGGAGGATTTGTGTAGAGCTTTCCTGGCAAAATATTTTCCTGCTTCTAAAGCTCAGAAAATCATTGCGGAGATTTCTCACTTTTCCCATCTAGGAGATGAGACCATTCATGATGCCTGGGAAAGATTTCGTGAGCTGCTCAGGAACTGTCCACAACATGGTTTCACGGAGGATCAGCAAATCATTCACTTTTATAATGGTTTGACTGGTCTAACAAAAAGTATGGTGGATGCTACTGCAGGTGGATGTCTTCTCCATAGAAATACAAGGGAGGCTTATCGTGTGATAGAAGAGATGGCCTCCAATAGTTATCAATGGCCGAATGACAGAAATTCTACGAGAAGAATTGCAGCTGTGCATGAGGAGAGAGATGATTTTAAGGAGAAATATGAAGCTCTTCAAAAGCAGTATGAGTTGGAGAGAAAAGCATTGCTAGCTAAAATTCCTCAGCAGCCGAGTTTATCTGATGTGTCACAGTTTGAAGATGCTAATTATGTTCAGCAGCAGTACCAATTCAATAGACCAAACTATCAGGGACATCAGGGTGGAAATCCACCGTATCATCCTAATAATAGGAATCATCCAAATTTTTCCTATTCAAATCCCAACAGTGTTGTGCAGCCTCCACCTCAGTTTTCTGTGTCTAGTGGAGGAGTAATCAATGAGCCAAAGAAAGATTCAATGGAGGAAATGATGAAGCAAGTATTGGTGAAGGTCACTGGGATGGAGACAAATTCGGCAAACATGGGGACCAAAATCTCCAACATGGAGCAAAACTTTTCAGCGTTGTCTAAGCAGGTGCAGATGTTGGAGATTCAAGTTGGTCAGATGGCTAACCAAGCAGCTGCACAGCACAAGCCAGGCCAATTTCCTAGCAACACTCAGTTCAATCCGAAGAGCCAACATCAACAATTTCAGCAAAATCAGCAATGTCATTCCATACGGGTGGTTGATACTACAGTTGAGGATGCAGAGCAGCGGGATCATACTGAGCAGAGGAATGACAAGGGAAAAGGCAAAGTAGTGGAGGACGACGATGATGACTTGGAGGAGCTTGCAGCGAAACAGACGCCTCCCCCTAAAAAGGATTCGAGCTCTTCTGCTGTTAAGGAGCCGGTTCCAACTCTTACGTTTCCCAGGCCAGAGTACAAGCCTGTAGCACCCTTCCCGAATAGCCTGGCAAAGCCAAAGATGGATCAGAAGTTAGCCAAGTTTATGGAGATGTTTTCAAAGCTTCACATCAACATTCATTTACTTGATGCTTTGAGAGATATGCCAGGCTATGCCAAGTTCCTCAAGGACGCAGTCTCCAACAAGCGGAAGTTGGGGAAATATGAGACGATCAATCTTTCCGAGGAATGCAGTGCAGTGCTACAAAGGAAGCTACCATTGAAGCAGAAGGACCCTGGCAGCTTTACTATAGCTTGTGAGATTGGAGGGCAGAATTTCTCACGTGTTCTTTGTGATTCAGGGGCAAGCATCAATTTAATGCCTCTCTCAATTTTCAACCGATTGGAGATTGGAGATATCAAGCCTACCTCTATTGCATTGTAGATGGCAGATCGTTCCATCACATATCCCAAGGGAATTGTGGAGGATGTCCTAGTGCAGGTGGAACAATTTATTTTCCCTGCAGATTTCGTAGTGTTGGACATACCGGAGGACAAAAATACTCCATTGATCTTGGGGCGGCCGTTTCTAGCTACGGGCCGTGCATTGATAGACGTGCAAGAGGAAGATCTGACTTTCCGCGTCAACGATGAAAAGATGACATTGAGAGCCTATGGGGAAACTATGATTTGCAAGAAACCTCCACCAAAGGAAGTTCCCCAGAATGAAATGATTCAAGTTGCATTTCAAGCCCTAGCACATATGCAGAAGGTGTGCAGCTTCGTGTACTTAGTCAATTCATAATCCAGCCCTAGGCACATATGCAGAAGGTGTGCAGCTTCCCAGACATAATTATTATTGCATAAATCCCACATAGATCATATAAGTCATGGTTTTGCCCAAGTAAAGAAGTAGAATATTTCCCAAATCCCTGTCATACTTACATGTTCCCATAAAAATACCCTAAAAACATAATTTTGCCTAGTAATAAAGCATAATACTCCCCCAACATGCTCACATGCTTCCACGAGATAAAGTTCCGCGAAGTACCTGAATTACCACTTACAAATGGTTTACCGTTTTCATGCTATGGCGGTTCCCATGTTTTGTTCAAAGCTTTCCCAAATTTAATTTCCCTGTGCTACAAGATCTCTTAGGCACAGACATTAATATAAATATGAAAGCCCCTTTAAGACAGGGCTGCAAAGAGAATTCGAACCCTAGATTATATAATACATTGCCACAACTTGGTTCCCATATTCATATCCCGCTGAATTCATTCAAATTTTCAAATCCCATCAAAGATCATATATTATGCCCGATTGTTAAAGTATAACATATCCCAATCATACTCTTCCCGTTGATAGAGTTCAGCGAAATACCTGAATTACCACTTACTAGTGGGCTACCCTGTTTTACATTATGGTATTTACCATAATTGTTCAAATCATTCCCCAAATTTGCTTATCCTGTGCTACAAGAATTCTTAAGCACATATATTAGTAATAATATGAAAGCCCCCTGAGGCGGGGCTGTAAAGCAATTATTGGGAAAATCCAAAACCTTGATCATGTAATCTACTAGCTCAAAGCTATTTTGATATGCTTATTCTCAACAAAATATTTCGTATTCTTAGAATCACCCAATCACAAATAACTAAGTACAATAATTCACACCCAATCATACATGGCCAACGAACTTATTTCTTGATACAATACTTAGTCAAGAATTCTCACACGTGAGCCAGCAAAACAATTTATCAAATAGTAATTTGTTATTCTCATCAATTTTCCATTCCATTTATGAATTATCAAAGAATTCATCAAACGATATATCAATATGTTCCAGCTAACCATCAAGTATTAAACTTACACCAGCTAAAAGTAGCAGTAGAAGAAAAGTATTGTTCATAAAGCAAATCAACTGGAAAGCTATAATCCTTCACGAATTCATCAAAATTAATAAAACATGATAAGCTATTCAAGCACATATATATATATATATATATGTCAATGACTAACAGAAAACATAGCCCGAATACTTCCCTATCTTGCTTACGCAGTTGCTTAGCCCCTGCCACAGAGGTTCAAGAGTTGCATTAATATCCCAAAACTACCTTTCCGCAAGCACCTCAAATTCTTATTAACAAATTAAGAAGAACTAACATATTTCACCCCAAAAAATATCATACAAACAAAGAACTCCAATAATTTTTGGACATCATTCCCGAGTAAGCAAAGAACAAGTATAATCCGCACTAGACTAAACCTTGAGCAATCAATATAGTTTTCGGACATGTGATTATGAAGAAGTATACATACCCAAGATTTAATGCAGTATGCGATGATTGATCTATCAAAGAGTAATAGCTAATGAATTAGTCAAAGGATTCCCTCAAATTATTAAATGCATCCCCACTTTCCATCATTTGAATAAATTTTTTACTGGCATTCCCCATATGACTAAATTTAGTCATATGACTGACCTCCCGAAAATCAAACCCAATAGTAATAACTGGAACTCCTTGGCTTGTGATTTTAATAGCAGCGACACGCTTAGTTCTCTACGCAGCACCAGTGCAAGCTCTGCTCAGCTGAAAAATATCTGATATCTGTGCTGCAGCTAAGGCATGAATCCCTGAACTCTCAATTGTCTTGCCCCAGTGCTGGGTAGCTTGATGTTTCACTTGCCCTCGCATCAGAAATGGAGTAAAGTCATAATAGAATGTAAGT